>NW_024882954.1:0-158796 GCF_019059575.1 Amphibalanus amphitrite | reverse complement strand
TGACTGTTAACCTATCTCCACTTCTTACTGGACCCCTTTGGCCTTAACGCATTTATCCACTTCCCATTGGATTGTGATACCTGTTTCCCCATTTAACTGCTCTTGTTAGTTTTTCTCCAATTCATTACCAGAATCTGTTACTCATCCACCATTTCTCATCTGATCCTGTCACCCCATTCCTCACTTGATGCTGTTGCTAATTATTCCCCATTCCTTACTAGACTCTTTACCCCATTCCTCACCTGCTTCTATTAATCCCCATCCCTCACCTGACTTTGTTGTAACATGATTATTCGTATGATCCTTTTACCCCAATCATCACTTGATCCTGTTAAGCCTCACCTGAACTTGTCAATCCTCACCTGATCCTGTTAGCTCTTACCTGATCATGTTGATCCTCTCTTTATTTTGTTAAACCTCACCTGATCCTATTAACTCTTACCTGATCCTGTTACCATCACCTGATCCTGTTACCATCACCTGATCCTTTTACCATCACCTGATCCTGTTGACCCCAACCTCATCCTCACCTCATTCTGTTAATCCACATTCCGACAAGGATGACGAACGTCGCCCCGACGATCCCGCACATGACGAGCGCGAACGTCGTGACGTTTCTCCTCCGGGCTCGATCGGCCGGCGAGTCCCACGGGCCGGGCCCCGCCTCCAGCACCGTGCCGTTCACCGTCCGAGCCGGACTCCGGCCGACTCCCGGGGCGGAGTCCGCCGGAGTCCGCCGCTCGGCACCAGAGTCCTCCGCCGAGTCACCCGAGTCCTCCCCCGAGTCACCCGGGTCCTCCGCCGAGTCACCCGGGTCCTCCGCCGAGCTGCTCGTGGCAGCGGCGGAGTCGTCCCCGCCCGCGGCGCCCTCCTTGGTGATCTTCTTGTCGGCGGAGTCGTCCCCGCCCGCGGCGCCCTCCTTGGTGATCTTCTTGTCGGCGATGGCGTCGGGTTCGTTGCTGCTGTTTTCATTATGATCAGCGTTGTCACTGTTGTTGTTTTCGTTGCTCTTGTCATTTCTGTTTTCGCTGCTGTCATCGTTGTCGTTTAAGTTGTTGTTGTTGTTGTTGTTGTTGTTGTTGTTGTTGTTGTTGTTTTTGTTTTTGTTGTTGTTGTTGTTGTTGACGTCTGTTTCGTCGGATGTGCTGTCGTGCGGTTCTGTCGGGACACTCCCTTCCTTTTCTTCAGCGACTGTGTCAGGAGTAGGGATATTTGGTGCTGTTCGCTCGGACGAGTCCACTGCGGGGCTCTCTGGAGGGGAGGCCTCTTGCGGTGGTGAGGACGAGTCCGCAACCGCGGAGTCGTCTCGGCTTGAAGTCAGTGAGGTGACTTTGGGCAAGTCCACTGCAGAATTACCAGGGGAGGTCACTAGAGGGGAGGCAGCTTTTCCTTTTGCTTTTGGTGCGTCTTCTGGCTCGATAGGCGATTCTACGTCATCTTGTTCTACCTCCTCTAGAACTGGTAGGGTGGATGTGGCGTCCACTGATGTCGTGTTGTCATCAGGCTCTGCTGGCTGGGTTTTCTCAGAAGGAGTCTGATTCTCCGGGAGTGTCTCAGGAACATCTGAGGACGCCTCAGAAGATACATTTCGCGGATCTACAGCGTCTTCGTCGGACGATTCGGTTTCTGTCACGGCTGGTGATCGGCTGGTGGAAGCAGTGTTGGTAGCTCCATCAGAAGGAGGCGACTGTTCAGCACTATCGCCGGGGAGAGGGAGCTTCCCACTGTCAGGTGTGTCGGAGGACTGGGCGTCCTCACTCCCAGAGTAGAGGTCCCTCCTGGGCTTCACAGCGAGCGGTGTGTCTGAAATGTAGACCGAGGAGCGTCATTCGCTGTCTGATCTGGTAGGCAGTACGAGTTTCACCTCGCTTCAGATTTAAAATGATTTGAAACCAAACATAATCGCAGTGGCATTCTTTTACCATTTGCCAATGCGCTGATTTTTGGCTTCTAGACAGGCTGCATCAGAGGAGCTTTGGAAATTCACCCATTGGTGAGATACTTGCCGACCTGTGACGTTTTTTCATCTATTCACCGTTCATTTGCATTTCACAAGATCGAGTGACTACAGAAGCAGGGATGGCAACTCGTAACGCAAAAACAAGTACAGTTGAGCACTCGACATCTGCTCCTTCAGCTGGAAACACAGTGACGTCATCAGCTGGTAACACAGTGACGGTATGAAAGACATCACTTGAATTCTCCCGGTTGTAAGAAGCGCATACTTCCATACTTTTGTCTGCGACAAAAGCAAATGGAAAAATGCTGGCAAGTGCATACTTTTTCGTAAAAAAATCCCTCTTCTCCCTAAGTGACGCCGGCATTGCAGCAGCTGCAAATCATGAACATTTACCGTTGTCTTCGTTATGAAAGCAAACAAACATCATTTCCTTGAAAATTGCCTTCTTTGAGTCACACAGCAAATACAATGCAGTGGCATCGTACAGTTTTTAGACGTCGAACAAGCAATTTCGCCACCACGCCACCACAGCGGGCAATGTCGCCATTCTGGATCCACCAATGACCATCAAGGGCGTTGCTGACGTCATCCTACCACCACCACCATCACCACCATCACCATCACCATCACCACTGGTTGCTCACCGTTTGTGACCAGCAGCTCTGCGTAGTGCCCGGTCTCGACGCCCGCAGCCTGCACCAGGGCGTGGTCGGCGGCGTGTCTGTACGGAGCAGACGCCGCCTCAGACGGCTCGGCGGCCTCCAGTGACGTCACCACCACACATGACGTCACTGGAAAGCATTGCAGCGGGGCGGTCAGGCAGTGCAGAAACTCTCAGGTGATTTGCAGTATATGTATCATTTAAAAGGGCATGAGAAGAGAGAAAGTAATGCGTACATCAGCTGATATCGATTAGATAGAACTCTTTGCATGGGACACTGATGGGAAACATTGGGAACAAGTTTGGGCATTCATTCGATAGCTTGTAAAAAGATGATGACTTTAATTGTATCTTAAAGTCAAGGTATGATAGATGAAAGATAAAACGATCGATGTTCGATGATCTAACTAAAACGATTTTTAAAAGCTGAATGATAGGTACCATTTGAAAAGAAATGCTCGCGAACTTTTGCTAAAGCAAAAAACAAAAGGACCGTGTGCAATACAAAATCTGTTATTTCTGTTATTCTTGGACGCTAGGCCCTTGAGTAAATGGAATCGTTTGTTTTGCGATCATGTTGGACACATTTACTTTTGTGGCTTTATGGGGTTAAACACTAAAAAAAGAGAGCGCCTTAATTTTTCATCTCAACTGCAAATTATCCTATTCTGAGTTTGTTTGCGTCCCTATGCTCGTAATGTATGGAATTTTTAGCAAAAAGAACTTCAACAAATTCGTATTTGCCATGGACAAAAAATGACAATTTCCATCCACTATTAACCTCCTTAAAAGCTCATTGGGTTCCGCAACTAAAATTACGTCTAGGATAAATAAACCATGCTCTTCTCCCAGTAAGCTGCCTATCTGTGGGTAGGACAGTAGAATTTAGGAACTATGTGATCGTCTGTATACGATTATTTGATGAACTCTTACATAAGGTATGCTTACCGAATATCAGCGAGAGCGCCCATGGACACAAACTTGCAACGGCACGCATATCTGAAATAAAACTCAGCCATAAGTAGGAATGAAATATACACTGACACATAAAACCAAGGGAGATTTTAACCCGCGCATGACTGGGGTATTTTCCATAACGCGAGTGACGGGGGGGGGCTCTCCAGAGCCCCCCTCCTATCTCCGAAACTACTGGGCCGATCGTAGAATTCAAGCGGCGTCTGATAGCCCTGGAAAAACCGTCGAGCGAAACCTATTTTCATTGACCTCGAGGTCACCGATGACGTCACAGGTCAGGTCAGTAAACATTATCGGCAATTTTGCTAGTTCACAATTAGGCTCTGACCACCGGACCGCCGCTCCGATCAGGCTCATTTCTGGTTTACGCACTCCTTTACGGATGCCTTAGATACCCTGAGGGTACCGAACTTTTACTTCTAATTTTTCAGGTCAAGGCCAGGTCATCCTAGGTCACCAAAATTGTGTATCATGTAGGGTAAGGGCGGGTAAGAGTACGCGGGAGATAAGAGTACGCATCAGCTGTTTCGGTTGCTTAGCAACGCGGGTTTGTCGAGTTCATGAAGTGACATGAAGCCGCCAGTGCGTGCTTGTCACCAACGGAACGTGGGCGTTGAGCGGCGACGCTGTTGAGTTTAAGGCGATGAATATTATTTTCGAGCGTCATGATATTATTATGGTATGGTACAATAATTTTGATACTTGGCAGTTGAGATAAGGTACATTTCCGTGATTGTTGTGGGAAACTTGTGAGGTTATCTGGGGAAATACTGTGCAGTGCAATATTCTGTTTGCGAAGTTTTGCACAACGTTTCGGGGTTGTTTTGTGCGCGAATTGCATGTACGGTAAGAGGACGCACTGTTCAGGAGGGTAAGAGTACGCAGAATTATACATTAAATCGAATATACAGAAAAATAAAATTATTAATCTATCGCTCAATGACGTTTGTTTTGTAGGTATATCATCAATGGAGCACTGTGATACAGATCCGTACCTGAAATTCTTCCAAATACGAGTTCTTCTCCCTTTTGATTGTGCATTTTTTTAAGAAACACACGACATGATTATTTCCTGATTTATAGACTTGAAAGATTTATTTTATGTTTTTCTTTTTGGATACTAGAATTAACTTAAATGCCTTCTGAGTTTGAAGTTAAGCATTTGGACAGTACAAGCTGCATACGTGTGTGTTCATATGCTTGCGTACTCCACCCGCCTGGCGTGCGTACTCTTACACACCCCATATGGTAAGAGTACGCAACTGCAGCGGTTCAGAAAATGTCAGTTTTAGACCACTTCCATTTACGCTGAAGGATCGTTGCCCCATGGGTTGATGGCTAATTCAATGAACTTTAATATTCCCTATTTGCAATTTCTTTCTTTCAAATATTAAATAAATGAGAGCAAGAAATCCACTAAGTGCGTACTCTTATACGACTTCACCCTATCGGTCACGTGACGCATGCTTTATGGTCCATTTTACTCGTAGATTTCGAAAATAGTGTCGTCTGTGTCATTTGAGGTCATTGTCAGCTGAATTTACAGGAGGTCAGGTCACTTTCAGGTCAGAAAAGGTCAAATTTTGAAAATGAAATTTTTCAACAGAAACGGTGCCCATCAGATGCAGTTTGAGCTCAGAAACACGATGGTACCAGTTATATTGCTGTACGATGTCATAAACGTACTGAAAAATGGACTTGGAAAAACATAAAATTGTAAAATTTTGACAATAATGCGAATAACTTGGCTATTTTTGAAGACATTGGGATAAAACTTGCAAAGGTAGTTCATCAGTGTGTGTTCTATCAGATATATTACGGTTTTTGCGAAAAGTTAAAAACTTTTGAAAAAATCAAAAAATATATTTTTTTGTAATTGTATATACATATTTTTCAACATTTTCAAAATTTCGAAAATTCGAGATAGCAGTTTGATAGCTACGTGTATTTGTAGTCCACTCATGCAAAAAAAAAGGATCTAGCTTTAAAACTGAGCTCCTGAGAGCGTTTGCCGTAATTCAGTATTTTGCATTAAAATCGGCCGACATGACGTCACTATGACGTCATTTCCGGCCAAACTATGGTAGCTAGAAAGTGGAATTTTTAACAAAAGGTGTCAAATTGATGCCTCTGAGGGTACCGCAAGTTTCGTGTTGATCCATCAAACGGTTTAGAACATATTGCTGAAAAACGGGAGGGGGGGGCTCTGTAGGCCCCCCTAGTCATGCGCGGGTTAACTACGTGAGCTATCGTAAACAAACCTGGTATGACTGCTCTCTACGGCAAGGGCATTAATGGGTAAATGGCAGTGCATTGTCACTGACTATCAAGTCTTGACGATCGGCATTATCTAGTTATCAACACGACCGTAGTTCTACGATACAGGCCTACGATACATGGGTTACTTAGCAATCAACACAGCTGCAGCTTCACGATATATATGTTACAGGCAATGTGTGGAATCAGGCATTCTATAGAATGCCTAGGCATTCTATAGAATGCCTGACCGACCAGGCATTCTATAGAATCCCTAGGTATTCTATAGAATGCCTGGCTTAATTAAGGTCCCAGGCATTCTATAGAATGCCTAAGTATTTTGATTGTCCGAAACACACTTCGAAAATTAGGGGTCAGTGGCAGTAATGCTATTTGTTTACCTAATTTTCATTGTTGGCCTAGGCCGGTCGTCACCATACACCATTTCAGGGCAATGAGCTGAGAGGAAGCGAGGGAGGTATTGGGCTATGCCGACCACCAAATGGTGCGCCGCAAGCAGCAGCTGATCCAATTCCGTTGGCACGGGAGAGCCACGGTGCAAGGCACGCGGGAGAGTCACAGGCCAGCCAGTCGCTTAAACGGTTACCCTCGGAGGATTATGCTGCTACAGATACGAAGCTGCATTAGAAGAGTGTTGGCTGGGAGGGTGGACCGTAGGCTTGAATCGAAAGTGATTGGGAATGACGATGGCTTTGTTCTGATGTTTGAAATGAAGGTGAAAAATACACCAAAGGTCACATTTTATGTCGTCATAAGCACTTCGTGTAACGACTCTCAATATGCATACATGGACAGCTCAACCTACACCGTAATGTCAGGGAATAACCTGAATAAATGGTTCCTTATTCCACGTCTGGGCGGTGGCCCGGCCGTAACAAGAGCCGGATTAGGTGTTGTTCGATTTCCCCTTCCAGCTTGACTTCTGGGCCATGCGGTATTCGAAAGGTCGTCAAAGACTCAAAATTATGAAATTTTACTTCAGTTCTTCTTTGGCAATGTTCGAAAGGGTGCCATTTCTAAAACAAATAGCTAAGCCATTTTTAGGTCAGCCCAATTTTTGTCCATTTTTGGCTCGTAGCCGTTTTCTCCAGTTTGACCTTAGATCAATTCCTTAGAAGGCAAACACCTCCAAAAATGGACGATATGTCAATTTTTTCTGTGTATTTTTTTTTTTTTTACCAAAGGCGTTTCCGATATTGACATTACCACCATCGTCTTTCTAGCGTTAAGATAAATACTCTGTACTCTCAGAATGAAATCCTGATACAATTTGACCTAATAAGGTCAGATTGAATACCTGACCGGAAAATTTGACTGAATGAGCATTTGACTGAATGAACATAAATAGCTGAACGCAAGGTAGCCTGGCAGAAAATAATAATGTTACATGTCGGTCTGTGCTCATAATCTTATACAACATACACTTATATGTTGGAAAGATTCGTGTATTTCGTAGGCATTCTATATAATGCCTGAAAATCAGGCATTCTTTAGAATGCCTAGGGATTCTATAGAATCCCTGGTGGGTCAGGCATTCTATAGAATACCTAGGAATTCTATAGAATGCCTGGTCGGTCAGGCATTCTATAGAATGCCTGATTCCACACATTGCCTGTAACATATATAAGTCACTGCACCAGACCCATTTTATATAAAAGAATAGGTGTAATAATATAATGTTATATAAATATAATATAAATATAGATATAAATATAAAATTAAAATATAAATGGGACACCGAGAGTAAAATGAAATTTCATTTTACTCTAGGTGTCACTGAACACACAGACCCTGCTAAGTCTACACAAAACCGCTGAACACACAGACCCTGCTAAGTCTACAAAAACCGGTGTCACTGAACACACAGACCCTGCTAAGTCTACACAAAACCAGTGTCACTGGACACACAGACCCTGCTAAGTCTAACAAAACCGGTGTCACTGAACACACAGACCCTGCTAAGTCTACAAAAACCGGTGTCGCTGAACACAGAGACCCTGCTAAGTCTACACAAACCCGGTGTCACTGAACACACAGACCCTGCTAAGTCTACACAAAACCGGTATCACTGAACACGACCCTGCTAAGTCTACACAAAACCGGTGTCACTGGACACACAGACCCTGCTAAGTCTACACAAAACCGGTGTCACTGAACACACAGACCCTGCTAACTCTACACAAACCCGGTGTCACTGAACACACAGACCCTGCTAAGTCTACACAAAACCGGTATCACTGAACACGACCCTGCTAAGTCTACACAAAACCGCTGAACACACAGACCCTGCTAAGTCTACACTAAACCGGTGTCACTGAACACACAGACCCTGCTAAGTCTACACAAAACCGCTGAACACACAGACCCTGCTAAGTCTACACAAAACCGGTGTCACTGAACACACAGACCCTGCTAAGTTTACACAAAAACAGCTTTAAAACACAAAGAAACCACTTTTTCAGCTAGCCATAAGCACTCAGCATGAAACTGCAGCTCACCTGGAATATTGCCGGCTCGGCAGAGGATGACTATCGCAGCAGGTTTCAGTTCAAACGTCCGTCCGTCCGCCCGCCCGTCCGTCCGTCCGTCCGTCCGTCCGTCCGTCCGTCCTTGATCTGTTGATCTGGTTGACCGTTTGCTCTTTGGTACGTTGATCCGTCCGTCCTCGAGTCCTTCCTTTGGTCCGTTGGTCCGCCGATAAGTCGGTTCACCCTTTGTTGGTCGAACTGTCCACCGATGAACCGATCCTCTGGTCCCCTGGTGGTCTTCTGGTCTTCTGGTCCAGCTGTCCTCTGGTCACCCAGTCCTCTGGTTCCAAGATCCACTGATCCTCCGATCCTCTTGTGGTCACTTTATCCACTGGTCCTCTGGTCTACCAGTCCTCCAGTCCTCCAGTCCTCTGACCTTCTGGTCCCTGTTTCCCTGGTCCTCACCGATGCCGTTGTCGTTCCCAGTCCGGGTGGACGGGTCCTGACAGACACCGACAGCGCTGCTGATAGCGCTGATATCAGCACACCGCTGATAGCGCTGATATCAGCACACCGCTGATAGCATGCGCCAGTGCTGATAGCGCTCCGACAGTGCGCCAACGGTCTTATGACGTCACAACGCGACACTGGTCTTATGGCGTCACAGCGCGACACTGGTCGTATGCCGTCACAACGCGACTGCTCTCATGACTTAACCAACGTGCCACATGCTAGTTCTGAGACGTCACAACGTGCCATGAACTGGTTCTATGACGTCACAACGTGCCATGAACTGGTTCTGAGACGTCACAACGTGCCATATACTGTGTCTATGACGTCACAACGTGCCATTGACTGGTTCTATGACGTCACTACGTGCCATGAACTGGTTTTGAGACGTCACAACGTGCCATTAACTGGTTCTATGACGTCACAACGTGCCATGAACTGGTTCTGAGACGTCACAACGTGCCATATACTGTGTCTTTGACGTCACAACGTGCCATTAACTGGTTCTATGACGTCACTACGTGCCATGAACTGGTTCTGAGACGTCACAACGTGCCATGAACTGGTTCTGAGACGTCACTACGTGCCATTAACCCATATATGCATAGACGTACATAAATGTACGTCAATTTGAGTTGACCAATGTGTGCCATCTTTATAGAAATAGAGCTAATGAGCCATCAAACGCGGTCGTTCTAAATCATTTACATTGTTAGCCGTCAGGTGAACACCAAAAAACACGGTTCCAATGCATTCAGTGTTGAGTTTGAGACATTCGGTTTGTTGATGTCGCAACGGGAAGATTTTCACCCGTTCAGACGCTCGACCCAGGGTGAGCCAAGTGTTCTTAATTATAGTTAAGTGCTTTTCCCGGACTAGCTTTCGTTGCCAGCAATCTGCTCAAGCATGACCCTAACTTCATGAGTGGTGTCATTATAATGCTAATTTTGCTTACCAAGCGAATCCAAAAATAGTACGTTTCACAAAAACGCACGTACAATAATGTACGTCTATGCATATCCGTTACATTTTGTTTCCCAAACATCAAACACGTTTATGCTTTGGTTTGATGGCAAATGTGAGCCTCAACGATGTTCTGGATCAGGGCTGCGGGAGTCGATGGATTTTCAGTGACTCCGACTCCGACTCCGACTCCGACTCCGGGTAGAACTATCGACTCCGACCGACTCCAACTCCGACTCCCGACTCAGCAGCCCTGCCAGGTCAGCGGAGTCGATGGGTTTGTCGGTGATTCTGACTCCGACTCCGTCTCCGGTTTCCAAAATCGACTCCGACTCCGACTCCGGTCAGAATTGTCGACTCCGACCGACTTCGACTCCAACTCCGACTCCGCAACCCTGTTCTGGATGGCATCGAGGAGCGAAGTCGAGTCGCCGATGTCACGGTCGTCGTCCTAGAGCCGCCGGAAGTTCGCGTCGACACAAACGAAGACTCTAGCGACGAAGAGAATGCTGACCCAGCCCGCCTGACGTAACTGGTCTGAGCCGTAACTGACGTAACTGAGCCGTAAAGACGTAACTGGGCCCGTAACTGGTCGCACCCACCCGCTCAACCGGTTCGGGATGATTATGGATGTATGTCAATTCCAAAGCAGCACCAAGCTTGACCCTGATGATCGGTTTTGCAGCAGAGATCCAGAAGCGCCAGTTCCATGGCACGGGTACCATGTGAGGGAATCGCCTTCTGAAGGCGAACAAGTTCTCCGACATCAACGCCTTCAAGAAGAAGTCCAATCAGACCATCGAAGCATTTACGACTGCCAACAACGGCTGCAGTGCGGCTGTTATCCGCTGGATGGACGTGGTCGAGGATCACGAGTTCCAAGAGGCCATCATGCCGTCACTGGGGAAGGAAGAGCCGGCCGACGCCCCTGGACAGACGCACCTCTCCGAGTTCTAAGTCGCGGGCGACCAGTCGCTCTGCTCCGTTGACCATGCCGGCGACTTTACGTCCGGCTGATGGCCGTCTTTAGTCATTACAGCGGGGCCACGCGCTCGGGGCAGTGTCTGACGTGTACAGTGTGGGACGGGACAGGTGGTGCCATTACGACGACCGACGCGTCAGCTGCGTGGACGAGGCAGACGTCCTGGGCGAAGGCCCCCAGCGGAACGGCTACATCTTCTGTCTCCTCAAGAAGCTCTGCAGTCAGGTAGTCAGCATGGAGCGCGCCGGGCGCCGGACTGTGACTGCCACAGGGGAGCACAGGGTCACCTCGTCGGTGGCCAGCAGCAGAACGCCTCCTGATCGCCATTGACAACGTGCTCTTTTTATAGATCTACTATGTTGACTATTATGTACATAAGACAAGTTTTCAATAGACGGTAAAAGTTGACATAATTGAGTTGTGTTTTGCAAATTTCCTTATTTTCATCATACATGATCTACATCTATTTCCTAATTCAACGTATGAATTATAACTACCATTTCCAAGGGTCTCTAATGCAACACAACATATCATACATCATATTTGACCATACAACACAAGTTATTCCCCTCGCCCAGGTTAACGATGACATGACGTCACACTACCCCCTCCACAACCCCATCCCCACCCCAACCCATCCCTCATACATCGCTTCTGAAGTACGAAAGACGTTAGCATTGTATTAGGGATGTCGGATGTATTATTTTAGGACGGCGGCGGCAGACGTCACAATTGTCTTGTTGACACCTGGCATAGACGTACATTTTTGTACGTCACTTTGAACGAGCATATCAGGCAAGCACTAAATGTAACAACAAAACAGTTGATGTCAGCAGCTTAGTAACATGTTGTTTAACAATGCTAGACAGTTTCATACAAATACTCAACAAAAAATTAATTCATGCATATATGGGTTAACTGGTTTTATGACGTCACAACGCGCCATGAACTGGTTCTATGACGTCACAACGTGCCATATACTGTTTCTATCGCCACAGCGCGTCGCTGAGACATGGTTTAACCCGCGCACCGACGGGGGGACGGTTATCCGCCCCCCCCCCCCCCTGAGTTTTTTCGTGAATAGCGGGAAAACCGCAGCGCGTAACGCCGCGAAATTTGGTATGACTATTCTGTCATCAATTTTACACATGGTGTGCAAGTTTGAACCTCCTAACTTTTAAGATCAGGTCACAGGTCACTTTGAATGACCCAACCTGAAGTCACTTTTTTTGCAAATTTGTCACCGTGTCAGAGCTACAGTAGATGACGGTCAACATTTTACCTTTGGTGACCTCTTGGTGAACTGACCTTTGACCTGACCAAAAAAAATGGCCGAAGTGTTTTCGTCCTAATTTTGGACGTTCTTTCGATTGCCGCTTACTGCGTGTCGCTACGTGGCTCAGGAGCCGAGTTAGAAGGTGGGTGTTCAGACCCCCCCCCCCCCCGGCCCGGCGCGGAATCTCAGAGCACCGGCCCAGCGCGGGTTTATGGGTTAAGATAGATGAAAACTGCATACTTAACCCGCGCCGGGCAGGTGCTCGGCGCCAACCGTACTGGGCCGGGGGATATCTGAACCCCCCCCCCCCCCCTTCTAACTCGGCTCCTGGGCCACGTAGCATTACGCGGTAGGCGGCGTTCGAAAGAGCGTCAAAAATAATGACGGTAATACTTCAGTCATTTTTAGGTCAGCTCAAAGGTCAGGTCACCAGAGGTCATCAAATGTCAACTTTTGCCCATTTAAACTACTTGGGGCATTCCACGATAGATCGTACCACTTTTTTTCCAATTTGACACCCTCATCTCTCAGAATCTGACGAGAATTGGTCTCAGGGGTAATCAGGGGCTCTGAATCCACCTGTAACAATTTCAGGCTTATCAGATAAGTATTTTTTGAGTTATGGTGTATAACATTTTTTTGATCTTGCTTTGCAGCGCTAAGTTTGGCGGGCTGTAACTCCAAGACGGATTATTCAAATGCCAAATGTTATATAACATTGAACTTGCAATGAAACAGAGATTAATGTGTAATTTTGAAAGTTCGAAAAATACGCTATTTTTGATATATGACATATCGAGTTTTCTTTCATTTGTATTTTTTTGGACTTTGGGACCAAATTTTTTTGAATTTTGATTTCTTTAAAAAAATATGTGGCTCATTGTTAAGAAGTATGCAAAAAATTAGGAAGGTGTTCTTTCTATAAATGTATTTATTTTACGTCACGATAACGGTTTCGAATAGTGATTTCGGGAGGGGAGCTTATAAATGGCGTGGTAAAGCTGCCTAGTGACATCACGGGTTACTGAAATTTCAATTTAAGTCTGAGTCATCTGAAAAAAAGTGAAAAGAGGGTTCATCCAACCATCTTTCTTATAAGCGCGAGGGTGAAAAAGGCTGTTTGGTTCTGACTTAGATTTGGACGCCAATGACCATAGCTGTCCGAGATGAAAGTTACAGGACGCATACATGGTGTCCTCCAGAGGTCTCACAACTTGTATATCTGGGAATTTTTCAAGGTTACATGAGGTCAGGTCGGTCACGTGACATCACTGTTATAAATCAATGGGAAAATATAAAAACTGTTATTTTGGCGCCGAGAATGATCTAAAACTATCCCAGGTACATGGTATCGTGATTTCATGCACTCCTTGCAAAGTCCAATGCTTTACTTTTGCATTGTTAACTGACGTCACTAGGGTCGTACGAGTTTTTCGTCAATAACTCCCGATCAAATGGAGCTAGAGAGTCGGGAAAACCACCAATGGACTCGGGAAGACCTTCCGAATCGAATGATATGCCATATGATACCCTTTGCCCAGCTTTGTGACCTGAGGGGCTCTAACCTGACCTTGACCCGAGGTCAACTACTTAAGTTGACCTCACCATAGCAAAAAGTATACCATTCGATGCACCTGAGCTAGGCGAACACAATGATGCCAAAATCGCGGCTCTGCGGCCATTTTTTGCGAAGTTATTTACTAAAAACCGAACCCGTAACTTCAGTCACGTGACATGACCTCAGACGCTACCGGTTGACCTGAGACCTTAAAATCGGGTACCAATCGCTGTGACTTGTAACGGCACACACGCTCGTTTTTTTCCGCGAGGCTCTAGCTCTATTAGAAGCGAAACGGCGTGCTGGGGTCGTATCAACCCCTCCGAAACCCATTTTGTTTGCGGGAAAATGAGGAACTTATAGAAAGAACACCTTTCTAATTTTTTACATGTCGATTTGCAATGACATGAAGTTTATTTTGAAAAAATAAAAATGTGAAAAAATGTTTATTCCAAAAGTCATTAAAGGCAAATGAAAAAAGATTAAGGTTTTTGCTCAACAATGAAATTTTTTCTTTGGAATTTTTAAATAGTAATATTAATTTTTGATTCATCGCAAGCTTAGTGTTGTTTACTTTTTGTTGGTTGCTTAACCCGTTCTTGAGTTATAGGCCATCAAACTCACCGTTACATACCGAAGTTAAAAAAATGTAATGCAATATAACTCAAAAAGTTTTGATCTGAGAAGTCTGATATTTTGCCAGGCGTCTTTGGGGCCTATGATTACTTCTGGGACCGATTTTCATTAAAATCTGAGAGATGAGGGTGACGGGCCTGGTACGATCTATCGTGGAATGCCCCACTTTGGAAACTGCCAACGGCTTACTCGGGGACGGGTTTCTATAAAGCTCCCGCTACACCAATTTAGCCAGATGATCGGCAAAGACTGCAGGAGTTTGGGTAGGTATGGATGGCGAGGAAGACGCCAGCCGCTGCCCGATTCCAGCCTTTCGATGGCGAGACCACTGTAATCGGACAGATCAGCCGATACTCCGGCGCCTCGATGGCGAGGTTAGCCGGAGCCGACTGGTCGCACCCCTGTCTGAGCGGAGACCCCGCACCCGAGCCTCGATGGCAAGACCCGGGGAACGAGTTTAAGCTCAGTGACTCGATGGCGAAACGCTGTGACCGCCTCCCTCACACACGCAGGAAGAGGTTGTGTTGTGGAATAATGTGTTATGACTTATGGATAATGAAAATAACCGGCTACTAGCACGCTCAGAAGGCTCGCCGAGGACATTTTTTACCTTAGTGCCACTATATGGGACAGTCTCACGCCTCATCCATCTGGCACTCATGCAGCCACCCATGTCCACAAGTAGGGGCTGCGCGCACTATAGACATTGAATTTATGGTGATTTGTGGAGAAAAAAATCCAGAACGTATTTAAGTGTTCGGTCGCCTCTGACTGCAGTCGCTGCTACCATGGCCCCCCCTTTCGCCGATTTCTGGCTACGCCACTGATGATGATGATGATAATGAGAAGGCTCGCTACCGTTCAATGTCGCGCCTTTCCCGTCACTTGGTATTAGTCCAGCTCCACTCCACACTTGAGCTAAGACGACTCTTGGGTGCCCTGACCCGGGATACACCTGACCTAGGACGGTGCCGCACACCCAGCGCACACGCCGTTCACGCGCCGAACACCCAGACCGACTCACTCAGGCCCCGTGCGCCGCCCCGAGGTCACCTCACCAGCGCCCCAGGTCGCCTCGCCGGCTCCCCGAGGGTCAGAGCCAATCACCCTGTCCTGTTGTCCGGTACCATCTCAGCCGCCCGTCCCCGCCCCTCTCCGTGGTCCGAGCGGTGCTGGTCTGCAGCCGCCGGTGCCAACAGCTGACCGGTGCCACTGTTTACACCGACTGCTCTATGTGATGTGCTTGTGTGAAGTGAGCATTACAACCGCACCACCATTCTCAACCTAGTTCACTGGCGGCTCCAGCCATTTTCAAAGGGTGGGGCCAAAGCCGGCCAATAGGTCAGGTCTCCGAAGGTTATTAATGACAAAATCTCCCGCTTTTCATATACATACTTGGATTAAATGGGATCGGAAGTGAGGATTTATTGACTTATCTTGCATGCATGTCGTCATTTTTTGTGGATTGCATTCCTGAGGAAATTTTAAAGGGCGAGTTTGATTTGGAAAGGGGGGCAAATCAGGTTTTGGCCGCCCCTAGCCCTGGCTTTGGCCCGGTTGCCCCCTCCCCCCTCCCCCTTGGATCCGCCAGTGACCTAGTTACCTCCCGTCTGCTTTATTCGTGTGACGAAAACGTGTTTTACCCTTTTAGAGGATAGGTACCTATGTTTTATACGCTCAATGAATAAATATTGTTTCCGAAAGAAGCTGAGCCGCTTTAATCGGGATTAATGTTGGACCTATTATTTTTCTTATTTTTATTGTCATTGCCTTCATGTGTCTAGATGCTACTTTGGCATATAAAATATTCAAAATAAAATCAAACTCGTATTGGAATAATATACTATCAAATTTAATCCGCGCCCCGCTGGGCTATTCAGCCATACGCACCCTGCTGGGGGGGGGGGGCAGATTCTGCCCCCCCCCCCCTGTGTAACTTCCGAACCGATGGTCGCAAAATGGCAATCGAAAGCTCTCAACAAGGCGGATCTTAAGAGATAATTTTTTTCCTTGAGTAGGTCAGAGGTCAGGTCAAGGTCAGGTCAAAGGTACAAAATGCAAGTTTCTGCAGCGTCGGCCTTGCACCGAAGTTGCCGAAAAATGGACTGAGACTGATTGCCCAAAACATGTTCTTAGGCTACCAAGACAATATTCGTTGCATACAATTTCATGCAAAGGTCAAGGTCAAGGTCAGGTCAGGTAAACAAAAACGAAATATATAAAAGGGCATGTAAGACACATGTTTTATAGGTCATTATATTCATAGAATTCAATAGACACACTCAATAAGTGATATGGACCACATCTGGATGAGCTTCAGGTCGAGGTCAGGTCAAGGTCAGGTCAAGTGAGGTCAAATTTTAAAGTTGGTTGTTCAGACCTAAAAAGGTGTCTATCTGATGCAGTCTTTCATGCGAATCGAATAGTGCTATTTTGTTTCCGTACGAGGTCTAGAATTTCCAAAAAAATCATTTTTCGAAAACATTGTGTGTCGTGAGTCGTAACGTCATGAAAATTTGAATAACTCCCACATTTTCGAGCCGATTCTTCTAAAAATTGGTATGAAGGTGCACATAGATCACTTCTCTGACATATACATATTCAGGTTTTTCGATACACTCAAAATTGTGGATTTTATAATTATTTCCCAAAAAATAAATCAGTTTTTTTAGAAAAAAGGGTCAAAATCCAAAATTTTCAAAAAACGAGATAACCATTTGATACGCAAAGTAGAATCACGTATAACCTTTTTTGTTACGTATTGATTCCTTTAAAAATGAAGATGTTAGCGGCCTTTGAATTTTTGCCGTTTTTAGGCGAAAATGACGGACATGACATCACTTAAACGTCATTTTCTCAAAAAAAATCTTACGGATTTTGCTAAAATTTTCAGGGAACGCGTTAAATTGATGTATCATAAAGTACCTACGCAAAGTTTGACGTCGCTGGCATAACGCGTTTAGAAGTTATTGACGAAAAACGGAAGGGGGCAGATTCTGCCCCCCTCCCCAGCGGGGCGCGGGTTAAGCTACATTTTAAAGATTTAAATCATTGGCAGATATCTATTTGCGCATTCCTCCTGCGCAGTGTCGAACATTCCGTTGCTTATCAGCATCAACCCGTTAGTTATCTTGCTGCGAACTATTGTTAATATTCCAAGTCCGTTTATAGTTTTTAATCCTCGCCCGTATTGGTGTTTTTCCAGCCGCGAACGTATAGGGGGGGTGGGGTCCGTTGGACCCCCCCCTTGCCGTTTCGCCCCTGATCGAGCTAGAGCTTCGCGGAAAAAACGAGCGTGTTGCCCGCGACGAGAGGAAGCCGATGATACCAAATTTTAACCCTCGCATGTGTAGGGGGGTCGGATTGACCCCCCCCCCATGGTTTTTCGCGAATAACTCGCGTAAAAAGCGGCTGATCGCGACGAAACTTTCAGTACCCTCACATTGATCAAGTTACACCTTCCCTGAAAATTTCATGACCCTGAGCCCAATGACCTTTGACCTGTGACCTCTTTTCCGAGACCATGTTTGGCCGGAATCGCGATTCCGCGTATGTCGGCTCGCATTAGCCGCGCGTTTGCAGGCTTTCCGTGGTTTCAAACGTTCAAATATGTGATTTGATGTTGCTTCCATGCATTAGGATGGGTGTCAAGGTCACCTGAAGGTCAGGCCAGGTCATTGACCTTTGGTGACCTCGGTTCACTTTTTCGAGTTTTACATGTTTCTAGGCTAGTTTTTGGAGCTGAATTCGAATTTAGCAACCATTTGAACATTTACGAAGTAGTTTTGGTGACTTCGTAACATGTTACGAAGCTGTCAGAGGCGGTTGACACGTAATACGAATACCCGTCACGACGCCTACTGGTTGACCTGACCTGACCTGACCCGACCTGGTCTAAATGCTTAAAGACATCATCTGTGATAAAAACTAACACGATATTCGTGATCAGCACCCCGAAAAAACCCTTGGCAGCCACACTTTACGACTTTCTAACAGGTCCCGATTTTCCCGACCTTGGGTCATTGACCTGACCTGGAAGGACAACCAATGACCTAGGACCTTAAAATTGGGTATCATCGGCTTCCTCTCGTCACGGGCAACACGCTCGTTTTTTCCGCGAAGCTCTAGCTCGATCAGGAGCCAAACGGCAAGGGGGGGTCCAACCAACCCCCCCCCCCTCCCCTACACATTAGAAGCTGGCAAACGCCGCACACATGCGACGGTTAAGGTCCTAGATCATCGGTTGACCTTCCAGGTCCGGTCAATGACCCAAAAGTCGGGAAAATCGGAACCTGTTAGAAAGTCGTAAAGCGTGGCTGCTATGAGGTTTTTGGGGGTGCTGATCACGAATATCATGTTAGTTTTGATCACAGATGATGTCTTCATGCATTTAGGCCGGGTCAGGTCAGGTTAGGTCAAGTCAACCAGTAAGGGTATTCGTAGTAGGTGGCAACCGCCTCTGACAGCCTCGTAACATGTTATGAAGGTGCCAAAACTACTTCGTAAATGTTCATATGGTTGCTAAATTCGAATTCAGCTTTAAAAACTAGCCTAGAAACATGTAAAACTCAAAAAAGTGAACCGCGGTCATCAAAGGTCAATGACCTGACCTGACCTTCCGGTGACCTTGACACCCACCCTAATGCATGGGAGCAACATCATATCCCATGGTTGAACGCTTAAAACCACGAAAAGACTGCAAACGCGCGGCTAATGCGAGCCGACATACGCCGAATCGCGATTCCGGCCAAACATGGTCTCGAAAAGTAGGTCAAAGGTCATTAGGGTCAGGGTCATGAAAATTTCAGGGTTGGTGTAAAATTGATTAACCCTCGCCCGCACATGGGGGGTGGTTGCCCCCCCCCCCCCCCAGGTAGTCTTTCTGGCTTCTGCTCTGCACTCAACATTTTTAGAGCTAGAAAGCTGATTTTGCGTATAGCTGCTCCTCTATCCTTTCTGGATGTCCACTGAAAATTTCAAGTTTCTGCGGTTTTTGGTTTCGGAGATATGACGTTGTTTCTCAGGTCATGTCATGACCCAAATGGCCAATTCTCAGCATATTGCGTTGGCTATAGGCCTTGTGTGCTTTTGACACCTTGATTTCGGCCTTTTTTGCCAGTCTTACCTCCCACCTATCATGGAACATGTTGTTCGACGATGAACAGATGTCAAGGTCAGGGTCAAGGTCAACCTAGGTCATCTAAGATAATTGCGCTTTAGGCAAGCGGAAGTAACTTTTTGTGAAGTTTTTTTTTACTGCATTTTTGGTAAAAGCTTCTCAGATCATGATTTCATGTAATATGAACACATAAACAATCGGTGCACACATCATTATACACACAGACACACACAGACATACAAACACATATAACTGACCTTGACCTAACTTGACCTGAAATGACCTCAGCAGCAAAAACCTGGTCGGGTAGTGTGACAATGAGGTTCTAGCTGGCTTGGCACCAGAAAACGGCATCGTCATCGGAATATGATAAGCAGCGCACTTGATATCCAACGGTGACCCAAAACAGCAACATTTTTTAGTTGGACCTGACCTGGAAGGTCGATGACTGACCTGAGAAGGTAAAACTGGGTATCATTGGATTTGTCTCTTCCCAAAGAATCTTTTTTGTCTTTACCGCTAAGCTCTCTCTCCAACAGGAACGAAACGGCGCGGGGGGTGGCAACCACCGCCCCCCCCCCCCATGTGCGTTCTAGGATGGGAAAATGCCATGTGCGGGCGAGGGTTAACGCGAGTGTACTGAAAGTTTTGTTGCGATCGGCCGCTTTTTACGCGAGTTATTCGCGAAAAACTGAGGGGGTCCGTTCGACCCCCCCCCCCCTCCTATACGGGTGAGGGTTAACACGCACCCCGTAGGGGGGGGGGCAAAACGGCCCCCCTGTCCTTTTCCGTAGATATCTTCCAAACGGCTGCAGATATCGTCACAAAACTTTCAAGACATATCAATTTTACACATCGTGACCAATTTTTTTTTTCAAAAGGCTTTGATAGGCTGGCCGCAAATCACGTCAGAATGACGTCATGTTCTGCCACTTTCGACCTAAAAAAGGTTTTCGCGGGAAGAGCTGGCATTCCTACAGTATTGAAGATGCAGAAAATTTTTCGAAGACATAAAAGGTGTAGAATAAACTAAGCTACTGGGGTTTTGATTTTGTTTTATATTCACCACAAAATAAAAATAAATCATTTTATGGATATAATAGCCAAAAAATCCAAACAGTTTTCGAATTTCAAAAGAAAGAAAAAACAGAATACCTATATAGGTAATGGTATATGATAGTCCATACCGTGTGCTACCTACATACCGAATTTGAGATCAATACCTCTTTGTTGGCCACGTTATTGCGAAAAAAAAACGTTCAAAATTGATTACGTCAAATTTTCAAACTCAATTTTAGCAATACTAGATCAGGCATCGGCGCCGCATCGCAAAACAAAGACCACCAATTAGACTCCCCTCCCCGTGATGAGCTGCATCGAATGGATACCCAATGTATGTAAAAATATCAACTTTGAAATTTGACCTAATTTGACCTGACCTTGACCTGACCTTCACCAGAATCGTAACTTAACCCGGCAGTTGCTGGGGTATTTCGCCACCCACCGTTTGCTGGGGGGGGGGGGGCGTTAAACGCCCCCAGCCGATAACTCGAGAACCAATAGGCGCAGCGAAACGCACGAGGCGGCAAACGAAAGAGCGCGACGAGACGCTTCAGATGAGTACTTTAAAGTTGAATTTTGAGGTCACAGGTCGGGTCAAGGTCAGGTCAAACACCTGAAATCGGGCTTTCAGTAGCATGGACTTCAGGACTTCGCAATGGGCGCCTCTCGCCATAAACTCTGTCAAAACGGTGCACAATCCACCCTATTAGGCCTACAAGAGTGTCAGCTCCATATAGGGGTCAGTCAAGCATAGGTCAGGGTCAAGGTCAGGTCAACCGGGTAGGCACATATCCCTGAAAATCAAAACTGATATTCGCAGCCTGTGACACATGTTTTATAGGTAATTTGGGGCGTAGAACTCGATGGTGACATTCATTTTATCATATGTGCACGTGTTTGGCTCAAAAACTTCAATTTAAGAAATTCATGTATCATGGTCGTGAAGTAGTCACGAAAAATTGCCAAGATTCAGTTCAAGATTTTGGAAAATGCGGAACGATAATCAATAATCGAAGATAGCCATTTGATTGATCATGGTATTGGCAGTCTAATGGCATTTACGGCATGTCTGTATGTCTATTCTGTGATTTTATATGATTTTTTGAACATATGCCGTTTTTGGTCGAAAACTCAGAAATCATGACGTCACTAAAAACTCGATATCTCAAAAATTTTCCGACCGATTTTTTTGAAACTTTGTCACAATAAACTTCAATCAATTCCCTACAGGTACCCAAAATTTGGCGCGCCTGCGGCGCGCCGTTTTTATGCTATGGCCCGGCGAAAAAAGTGGGGGCGTTTAACGCCCCCCCCAGCAACTCGCGGGTTAACACGCGCAGTGGAAGGGGGGCGGATTTCGCCCACCCCTCCTGTTTTTCGCCAATAACTCGCGCCGCAAGCATAATATCAATGTGAAATTTTGGCTACCTGTCCAGAATTGAATTGCGGATCTTCTCGTGCAAGAAGTAAGAAAATCGGTTCACAACTTTTCTAGTAATAGCGGTGTAAAGTCAAACATCCTGCCTAGGCTAGCGCGGCGGCCGGCGCTAGCCGTTACGCGCCGCCTGAATTGTAGACTGTGCCGGGGCGGGACGGTTCCGTCTTTACATCGCGCTCCTTACCGCTGATTATATTAGATTCGCGTCAAATTCGGTGAGAAGACTGAGAAATGTACAGGCAATCATATGGTCAAAGATTTTTGAAAATCGGCCGGTAACAACTTGAGTTATGAGTGTGTAAACACAAAATTGTGATTGCCGCGTTTCCCGCGTCGGCCGATGCCGCTTCAGCTGGCGACATCTTACCCTTAGCAGGCTTCTAACTGCCATATTTATTGTTGGATTATCTAGAAATTTACCATACATACTCACAAATGTTTGTTCTTTCGTATAGTGAAAGATTTTTAAAAATCGGCCGGTAACTTTTTGAGTTATCGGCGTGTAAACGAAAAAAGTTGCTAATATGGCCGATTTGACCACATTTGACCTCATTTGACCTTGAAGATATTGACCTAGGGTCATGAAATTCACACACAAGATAGTTCCCCATGGCCCCCACCTACCCTCCAAATTTCGTCTTTCTAGCTCCAGTGGGAGCTGAGATCTTATGGGGGGGCGACATCCGCCCCCCCCCCCCCTTCCACTGGGCGTAGTACTCGCAACCCTTCCACTGCGCGTGTTAACCCTCGCCGGACCTATTGGTTTTCTACATACGCGCCGGCCG
The DNA here is from genome assembly GCF_019059575.1 of Amphibalanus amphitrite. Lineage (NCBI taxonomy): Eukaryota > Metazoa > Arthropoda > Thecostraca > Balanomorpha > Balanidae > Amphibalanus > Amphibalanus amphitrite. Next base: position 136,126 of record NW_024882954.1, on the reverse strand, counting down.
AGGGGGGGGGGGGGGCGGGTACGACTCCCCCTCGCCGTTTCGCCCCTTTTGGAGCTAGCGCGTCGCGGAAGAAACGAGCGTGTGCGCCGTTACGAGACGCAGAGATTGGTACACGATTTTAAGGTCCCAGGGCAACCGGTGACCTCTGAGGTCAGGTCAAGTGCCCCAAGGTACGGTTCAGTTTTTGGTGAATAACTTCGCAAAAAACGGCCGCAGAGCCGCGATTTTGGCAGCATCGTGTTCGCTTCGCTCAGCCGCGTCGAATGACATGCTTTTTGTTCGGGTCAGGTCAACTTTGGGTGTTGACCTCAGGTCAAGGTCAGGTCAGCACCCCCAGGTCACGAAGTTGGTCGAAAGAGGTCATGTTGCATATAATTCGATTCGGCAGGTCTTCCTGAGTCCATTGGTGGCTTTCTCGACTCGCTAGCTCAATTTGATCGGGAGTTATTGACGAAAAACTAATATGACCTTGATGACGTCATAACTGACGTCACGCAAGGTCAACATTGCAAAAGTGACGTATCTAACCTTGCAAGGAGTGCATCAAATCACGATTCTGTGTGCTTGAGATAGTTGGAGATCGTTCCCGGCGCCAGAATAGCAGTTTTCATTTTTCCCCATTGACTTATAATGGTGAGGTCACGAAAATTACCTGACCTCATATGACCTTTAGGAAAAATCCGAGATATACAAGTTGTGAGACTCATAATCGATACTAGATCCTGCAAGTTTCATTTCCCTGTGACATCTCCTCTGGCAGTGAGGGCGTTGCGAAGTTGCGACATCTGAAGACCGTGCAGAGGTTCACTTATGACGTCATAGGTCAGTGACCTGACCTGACCCAAAAATTCGGTTGGTGTTAACCCTATTCCTGGCGGGCTCCGCCGGGACAAGAAACTGGCGGGGGGGGCCGATTCGGCCACCCTTCATATCTCAAAAACTACACATCGCAGCGACAAACGGCGAACGGCGTTTGATAGGTCGTTTAAAGATCTACAACTTTTACATAAAACATTTTCAGGTCAGGTCAATATTGAGGTCACCAGAGGTCATCAACGATAAAATGTTTTGGAATTAGTTACCTATATAACTTTTAAACTAAGAAACATAGAGACATAAAACCAATACATTTTTTGTTGCTCTCGCCGAGGCGATGCGAAATAAGTATGATGACCTTCACAGGTCAATTTAAAATTTGACCTGAGGTCAAGGTCAGGTCATTCATCAATGAGGTTGTGGGGTATGGTCATGCTGCATACCAAACGACGCGCCTTGACCAGGCGAGCAGTTTGGTGCCACTTACAAGTCTTAAGCACCATCATGTCGTAATTTATTGACAGAAAAACGATTTATGACGTCACATGACCTCAGATGACCTTTGCCGGTGGCCCTGTCAATTAGCGGCACCAGGATCATCATCGATGAGATAATCTTCCATAATTCTGAAAGAACTGGGTGGTTTTGACTCGTTTACACGAAGCAGGAGGCGTTTCAATATTTTCCCATAGGCTTGCAATGTAAAGGTCACGAGTCTGGCCTGACCTCAGATCATAGATATGAACATTCTGAGATATACAAATTGCACATACTGGTACCCTAACTAAAGCCTGAAGAGAAGAAATTGATCGGTCAAAAACTCTAGCTCTGGCGTGATTGCAAACTTTTCTGAGGTAGGGTCACCAAACCGCCTCTGGTAACCTGACCTGAGGTCAGATCAACTCAAAATTTTCAGAAATGTTGCGTAAAAGCCTTTTAGAAAAAGTCAGAAAATTTGAGCTTCCTAGCTCAAAGCGTTTGGGAGATATAACCAAAAAAACCTCAGGGGGGGGGGGGGCTCCTGAGGCCCCCCCCCGCCAGGAATAGGGTTAAAAGATGCAGCTTGGATCAAAGGTCAGGTACGCCAAGTTTTAGCTCTCTATCGCCAGTGTGTTCGGAGCTATCGCGAAAAAACTCTATGGGGGGGCGGCACCCGCCCCCCCCCCTCGGCCGGCGAGGGTTAAACAAGCCCCAAAGGTCGCCTTACACACATAATCGCATTTGTTATGTAAATGGATCATACAACATGTGTCACACGACACTTTAATATTGTGACCCTCAGTGTCCTGACCTCTATGACCTGACCTGGTATCAGTGGCCTCAAATAGCAAAAGATGTGTTTGACGGGCAATTCATCATCGATGATTTTCCCTTTTTACTCGATTTTACAACACATTTCTTGAAATGCATGTAAACGGTGAAAATTCGACCTTTGACCTAACCTGTGACATCATCGGTTAGGCCGAGGTCAATGAAATTAGGTCACAAGGTAGTTCCCTGTTGGAACAATCCAATGCCGTTTGAACTTTGAAAATCGGCCGGTAACTTTCTGAGATCTTAGGGGGGGCGAAACGCCCTCCCCCCCCCCCCCCTCCACTACGAGTGGTAGGGTCCGCAGATAGACCTACGGGGCGCGAGCCGCCCCGAGGTTACCATTTGAACATTTACGAAGAAGTTTTGGTGCCTTCGTAACATCTTACGAAGCTGTCAGAGGCGATTGCCACCTACTGCGAATACCCGTCAAAACCCTTACTGGTTGACCTGATCTGACCTGCCCCGACCTGCCCTGAATGCATGAGGGCATCATCTATGATCATAACTAACATGATATTCGTGATCAGCACCCCCAAAAACCTCTTAGCAGCCACCCTTTACGACGTTCTAACAGGTCCCGATTTCCCGACTTTTGGGTAATGGACCTGACTTGGAAGTTCAACCGATGACCTAGGACCTTAAAATTGGGTATCATCGGCTTCCTTTCGTCACGGGCAACACGCTCGTTTTTTCCGCGAAGCTGTATGTAGCTCGATCAGGGGCGAAACGGCAAGGGGGTCCAACGACCCCTCTCTTATACGTTCGCGGCCACAACTACTAAACACACCACAACTACTCACAAATGCACACATCAATATGCACAAATACAAGGCCGGAGTTCGACTCTGGCGCGGCGCGCGGCTTCCGCGCGGTCAGTTCTGGCTCGGTGGTTTCTACTTCTAAATTTAATTTCAGAGCGCCTCTTTCAAACTTTAACTAAACATGTCTGAACTGAAATTTGCTACATTAACCCGCGCCCTGCTGGGGGTCCTGGATTTCCACGCCCTGCTGGGGGGGGGGGGGTGTTTGAACACCCCCCCTTCTAACTCGGCTCCTGGGCCACGTAGCGATACGCGGAAGGCGGCGTTCGAAAGAGCGTCAAAAATAATGAGGAAATCACTTCGGTCAATTTTTTGGTCAGGTCAAAGGTCAGGTCACCAGAGGTCATTGAAGGCAAAATTTCGCCGATTTCCAGGTCGAATGTCGACAATTTCCAAGAAGCCAACGCATAACTCGGGAACCAATAGAGCTACAGCGCCGCGGAAAAGTGCATTCGATAGCCCTATTAACGCCCTTTCTGAGTAATGCTCTCAGATTTGACCTAACGTCAACGGTTTTGCCTGCAGGGGGCAAAAACTGCAAAAATAGCCGATTTTTTCGGAAACAGTTTTTCTGCAATAACTTTTGACCCAAGCCTTGTACGAGCTTACTTTTACCGGCATCGTGTTCCTCTCGTCAAGACGCATCGAATGAACTATAACTTGACCTTGAAAGGTCAACTTGAAAATTTGACCTCAGGTCAAGGTCATGACCTGACCGGAAAGGGTCATGTTGCATATCAGTCGATCCGTATCGTCGAGCTGAACACATCTAAGGCGTTTTCATCGCTCTAGCATGCCTCTATCAAAAGTTATTTGCGAAAAACTGTTAGATACCATTCGTGACCTAAGATGACCTCAGGGCATAAACAGGGGTCACGGACACCATTTTCATGTTCAGTGTGTCCAAACCACTTGTAATGCAGTGTTTGGGAGTGTTTATAATGTCTTTCGTCCAAAAGAGGCGCATTTCAATTTTCTCCCATTGACTTATAATGGGGAGGTCGCAAAATTGACCTGACCTTAGGTCATCGATATCAAAATTCTGAGATATACCTTTTGTACATGCTATTGCTCTTAGCAATCGCTGAAAGTTTCAAAGCGATCGGTCACTCGGTGTAGCTATGACAGACATTGAAACTTTTTATGAGGTGAGGTCACTTCAAGTGACCTGGTGACCTGACCTTGAATGACCTTGGTCTGAAATTTTCACAACATGTGTAGAATTGATGTATGATAAGGTGTACCAAAAACGGCGGCGCTCCGCGCCGCCGTTTTTGAGATATTCGCGAAAAACCACAAGGGGGGTGTTCAAACAACCCCCCAGCAGGGCGCGGGTTAAACTGCAGAGGGCTGAGTAATATCAAGAAAAAGAGAGACGTAATGAGTTATCTGAGATCTAAAAAATTCGATATTTTATTCCTTCAAGACACGCACATGACAGAAAACTCAACACAATATTTTAACAGCTTATGGAAAGGGAAAGCCTATCATTCGTGCCACACAAATCGTAGTAGGGGTGTTTTTGACCTGTATGTTTTCACTTGTTTCTGAAATAAAAGTGTCAGCGGAAAAAAAATATACGTTCGCGGCTGGAAAAACACCATTTCGGGCGAGGGTTAATTGACTAACGGATGACTAAACCATATTTGTCGAGCAGCGGTATGCATTGTGCTGGAAATTAATGCGTTAGGTGCTTATTTTTTCAACAATCACAATGATAAGCCATTTACCTTTATTTTTTGCACCATCATACACCTGCACCATCCATGCATTTTCTGCTGCGCATATTCAACAAAATCGAATGATACGCATTGGATTCCCATCATTGACAGAAAATCAGATAGCGTCACGTTTTACACACCTATCGCTAAGACCCAAGCGTAAAGCATTTCTAATCTGTTATTATGAACAGCAGCTGAGGGCTCACCAGAAGCCATCCACAGCACCATGTGACGCACTACACTGCACACGTTACATGTGTCTCCCGACGATGAACCGGGAACGGAGTGCGTATGATTATTCAAACAACAGCAACTCTTTCTGCATGGTCATCGACAGATGCCAGGACATAGCTGCACAACAGGAGCGCCCTAAGCACGTGGTATCAGCGTCGCATATGACGAAGGGAAATCAAGTCAGTCAACTACAAGCAAATGAAGACAACACATGGCTTGTTTCCTGAAGTCTTCAGAACCCCGTCGACTCCGAGGCTTGCAACCATGGTTCATTTGGCTGCTTCTTTGTCTTTGTCTTCTTTGGCTGAACCTTTGTCGGTTAACGCGAGGATCCGTTTGATCGCTTCTGTGTCAGACTCTTTGTCGCCCTCTTTCTTCCGCATCAAGTCCAGAAATGCCTCCTTCCTGACGTCCTCCGGGGTGTGATTTGCAAATATACCAATGGCTCCCCCCACCATACCAGTTGCACCGGCTCCTGCACCGACTAATGCTGCTCCGACGGCGACGGGTGCAGCCACGACGGCGAGTGCTCCGAGGGACACTACAGTGGCTGCTGCGCCGGCCAAGTAGCCAGCCTTGGCCAAATTCATTTGCCAATTAGCTTTCCGACGCGCCTTCTCCCTGTTGATCATCTGATCCGCTAGTAAATCCAGTATCTCGTCGAGTCGATTTCTTATGCCCGCAGCACTGTAATTGCCGAAAGACGCTGCTTGGTTGGAGAAGTCCAACAGGACAATATTTTTTTCTTCATCGCGACTGCTGAAATAGCCGTTCTCCTCTACCTCTGGTAGTTTCTTTTGAAAACTCTCAAAAAACTCATCGAGAGCGTTGGTAGCCACATTTACGTTCTGCGTTTCGCATTTGTCTTCAAATATATTTTTGGATTTGATGAACCATTCGTCTATTTCTTCGTGAAGCTCATGCCAGTACTCACATTTTGTCTTCGTGGAATGCTGCAAGCTGAGCCTGCCTTTCAGTGCATACAGCGCATTTTGTTTCGCCTGTGAGTGAGTTTGCGTGATGAGCTCACTATTAATGAGTGACTCGTCAGCTAGAAGTTGGACCAATGTCATGCTGTACTGTTTTAATAGGTCCCTGACTACTGCCGAGTTCGACTTTTCGTCATCTGTTTCCAGAATCTTCAGACTGGCATCCTTGATGTTGTTGAGCAGCTGCTGCCTTCTTTCCTCCGCGTTGTACGAACCAAAGGTAACCACTTCACATTCGAATCGCTGCATGACGTTCTGCTCGGCAACCTCCATTGCTTCTTGCATCTCCGTTTTGTTGGCAGCCTGGTCTCTTTTTATAGCAGTAAGTGTGTGTTTAAATGACGCCAAGCACTCTGTCGCAAGTGCACAGTTCACCTCATCTGCCTTCATTTTGTCCTGGTTGAACTTCTCGCGGAACCGTTCTTGTGACGCTTGGAACCATCCCAGTACCTTGCTCTCAAGGCGTTCAGAGTAGTGGCCTTCGGAGTTAGTCGAATGTTTCACGCTAATCCGTGGTTGCAAGGCTGACAGAGCCAAGCGTAGTTCCTTGTCGTGCTGACCTTCCAAAATACCTCTGTCCAGGCTCGGGGCTCCGTCAGCTAGAAGTGTTTCCATTTGAGCTCTGTACTTGAGGAAGTGCTCTTCCACTTTCGCCATGTTCGACAAGTCCTCGTCTCTTGCCAACATTCGGCCGAGCCTCTCTTTCAAACTCGCTTCCAGCTTGTATTTGAAATCTGTTGGTTTGTACGATCCCAAAGAAATCATTCTCTGTGTGAAGTGATCTATCGCAACCCTCTCTGCTTCGAAGTACCTGTGCTTTATTTTATTTTCCCCGAGTAGTTCGTCACCTTCCAAGCCACGCATCGATGCGTCGAATGTCTCAATGCACTCTCTGACCAGGTTTTCATTCACCATCCTTGCCTTTTCTCTGTCGTTTGCGCATCTTTCTGTGATCTTTTTTTGCGCCGATTCCAGCCATTGCTCTATTTTTTCAGCGAGTTGTGAGCAATAATGGTCTTCAGACTTTGTGTAGTCTGGAACGGTGTCTCTGTTTTTCAGAGCTTCGATTGCTGCCAACTTTTCCTCGCTGTGCTTTTGCTCGAAGATTTCTTCGGTCAGTAGCGGAGCATCTTTCGCCAGTAGGTCGTTCATCTTCCTCACGTAGCCGCTGAGCTCAGTTTCAACGGCTGCAGTGTTGCACCATTCGGCGAGGCTCTGGAGAATGCTCTTTGGTTCCGGGAGCTTGCCGCTTTGGAAGAGCTCCGCGTACCTCCTGATGAGTGTCGCCAGCTCTCCGCACGTCACTGGACGGTTGCCGTTCATCTTCAACGGGATCTTGTCTGGAGAGAGCAGCAGGGTCAGCAGCTCGTCCAGATGAGTCGCAAACTCCTCGTCAATATCGCCATCAGAAAAGGCCGAGCTGCGGGCCACTACTTTTCCCGGATGGGGCATGAGGAACCCTTCGATGTTTGCAAAACATTGTTCAATGTGCTGGCGTCTCTGATTGAGGTCCGCCTTGTCACTGCTCAGACGTGTTTGAACCAGACCATCGCCTCCCTGTTTACCGAACGGATTTGTATCAGGGTGATCCCAATCGCGAATCAGGAAGAGAAGGTTCTGGAACGCTGTTCTGTCAGAGCGATCTCTGGCCATGCTGCCGATTTCGGCGAAAAGCTGAAGGTGGTCCAGGTCATCGCTTTTCAAATCGCCCCGAAGGTTGAATACCTGCATTGAGCTGAGAAGTGTGCTCAGTGCGAAGATGTTAGTCGCGTCAGACATGTTCGAATCATCAAACAGCCCCTGGGTGTCAAGAAGAAAGAGAGCACCCTCTTCTCCGGAACCCAAAGTGATCTTGATCGGAGGCGATATGAACATGCCGTTGGTATGAGAGTCAGCTCCATTTTTCCATGTGAAGCTCCCCTTTTTCACGTCACGCCATTGCCCCTTGTTCTCGGCGGTCAGATAACGGGACATCTCGTTCAATAGGTACGACTTGCCCGTCCGGAATGCTCCGGCCACCGAAATCACCGCCACAGGCTTGCCAGAAACGTCATCACTCTCTAGGAAGGCCTGTAGGACTTTCTCCTTCAGCCGCAGCTTTCTCTCCGGTCCAGTGTCGTCCACGTACAGGAACTGTCTTGCAGTCGTCTGAAATGGGAAAATACGGAAACGTTACGGTTTGCAAGCCTTGAGTTTTTAGTCATACGGATATTAGCGGTGCCACCAACACCGTTAACCAGCTATCGCCGTACCCTACCACCCGTAGGGGGGGGGGGCGTTTAGGCCCCCCTAAGATCTCAGAAAATTACCGACCGACTTTCAAAATTCAAATGGCGTTGGATAGCCCCAACAGGGAACTACCTTGTGACCTAATTTCATTGACCTCGGCCTAACCGATGACGTCACAGCCCACAGGTCAGGTCGAAAGTCCAATTTTACCGTTTACAGGCATTTCAAGAAATGTGTTCTAAAATCGAGTAAAAAGGAATACCATTAAAAATCATCAATGAAGAATTGTCCGTCAAACACATCTTTTACTAACTGATGCCACTGATACCAGGCCAGGTCACAGAGTTGAGGTCACTGAGGGTCACACTATGAAAGTGTCGTGTAATACATGTTTATGGTCCATTTTACATGACCAATGCGATTATGTGGGTCAGGCAACCTTTGGGGCCAGTTTAGGTCATGTTCTGGTGAAGGTCAGTTCAAGGTTAGGTCAAATTAGGTCAAATTTTGAAGTTGATATTTTGCATGAAATGGGTGTCGATTCAATGCAGCTCGTCACGGGGATTCTAATGGTGGTCATTGTTTTGCGCTACGTGGTCTAGAATTGCTAAAATTTGAGTTTGAAAATTTACCGTCATCAATTTTGAACAGTGTTTTCGCTATAACTTGGCCAAAAAAGAGGTATCAATCTCAAATTTGGTATGTTGATAGTAGGTGCTATGGACCATCATATATACACCTTTTTACGGCCAAATATAGAAATAGTGCACACAGTTCAGAAATAGTGCAACCATTTCGACAGTTCGGCATAGTGCACCGCTTCTTGGGCCGAGTGCATGAAATTCAGTAAAAGTGCACACGGCTCCGAAACAGTGCAAGCAATTTAAAAGAGAATGCATTCATTTTCAGTAGTTGCGATTTCAGTTTCGCCAGAGTGCATTGCTTCGTCATATGCATTGGTATTCGGCGTACCGCAAAGCAATTTAGTTAACCCTCACGCGAATTCGGTGCCCCATCTAGAAAATATTTTTGACAACGCTCTTGCTGTTCATCAAGTGTAGCGTGGTGCCGTTCAAACAAGCTGCTAATGAAATTTTACTAAATTATTGAAATTTTACCGCTAATAAAGTTAATGAGATTTTAATGAATGTAATGAAAAGGCCCAATTTAGGCGGCAGTGCACACATTTCAAAAATAGTGCAGGCGATTTCGACAGTACGGCATAGTGCATTCATATATTGAATCGCGGCACGATATTCGCCATATTGCAGCCATTTCGTCATAGTGCAGGTTTAAAGTGACACAGGTTCAGGCATATTAGACATATCGCACATTATTCGTCAGATCGTTTCAATTTCGGGGTCCCGCATGTAATTTAGGCACTGTTCAGTAAGACGGCATTGCATAAATAAATAATAACTATTTTTATTTGACATTTCACGCTACCTGAGCCTCCAATGACACTCGTAGTCAGTCAGCAACGCAAAAAAGTCAAGTAGCCACTGCTCTGAATGCAAAAGGTAAAGGGTATTTAATGTTTCATCTGGGTGTCTTAGCTTCAATCATATAAGACATAGTGCACATAATTCGTCGGGTGCTTTTATATTCGGCATGAGCAATATTTTTTCGGCTTTGTTCAATCAAATTCGCCATGATGCTGAAAGGCGATAACAAGAATCCATAGCATTTCTGATCTTTTTGAACCAGCAACGAAGTTATGCACCCGATTCAGAAGCCCTGAATGCCACGTGACCGCCACTTGACCGTGTCACCGAGTTCTTAGAGCGAGACTAATGATGAGTTAATTCCTGAGAGCTGAAACTGCATTTGAGCAGGTTTTTGAACAAGATTCACGCTACTCTTGACAGACAGATACGGGCTTTCAAAAATATTTTCCCAATCTAGCAGCGAATTCACTTGAACATCGCCTAAATCGCTTTGCTGGACGCCGACTATCAGGCCACATGACGAAACCGTGCACGATGACGAAATTGAACCTACGGCTCACTGAATTTGAACGCACCATCTTCTAAATTGATTGCTCTTCTTTTGAAACGTGTGCACTATTACCGAATATCATGCACTTGGCCGAACTAGAGGTGCACTATGCCGAACTGTCGAAATCGGTTGCGCTATTACTGAACTGTGTGCACTATTTCTATATTTGGCCGTAAAAAAGTGTAGCGCATTTCACGTTCACGTGACATCCCACATTCTTCAATAGGTCCAGAGCTTTGCTGAGGGCTTAAGTTGCGTAGGAAGATGAGATTTGCTTACATAATCGCTTATTTATACCGTGCTGGATTTATTTGAACATTGCCGTAAGCACATGCCGTATGTCGAAATTAAATTAACCTGACGAATTATTATTTGCACTAAGTCCAATATGTCTGAACCTGGGCCACTTTTAACTACACTATGACGGAGTGGGGTGCACAATGACGAATATCGTGCCGCGATTCAATATATGAAGGCACTATGCCGAACCGTCGAAATCACCTGCACTATTTTTGAAATGGAAAACAACGGGAACGTTACCTATTACAAGCCATGCGGATATTAACCCCCGCCAGCAAACAGTTTATGCACCCCTCCCCCAAGGTTTTTCGCAAATAACTCGCGTAAAAAGCGGCCGATCGCGACGAAACTTTCAGTACCCTCGCGTAATCAATTTTTCACCTGCCCTGAATACTTCACGACCCTGACCCAAATGACCTTTGACCTGTAACCTACTTTTCGAGACCATGTTTGGCCGGGATCGCGATTCGGCGTATGTCGGCTCGCATTAGCCGCGCGTATGCAGTCTTCGTAGTTTCAAGCGTTCAGACATGTGATATGATGTTGGTCCCATGCATTAACCCTCGCCCTGGCAGTGCATTTTTCATAACACGGCCTGGCATGGGGGGGTTGATGCGACCCCCTCCCTTCACGATTGGCTCATATGGCACCTAGAAACAACAAATTTGGTAGGTGGGTGGGCCCCCTGGAATTCTCGCCCCTGTGCAAATTTGGTTGCTCTAGGTCAATATTCAGGGGGTTTGGGGTATAAGAGTAAAAATTTCGCTAAAACAGGTCAAAAGTTTTTCGCTTCAAACTTTTGATCTAATTAAGGTAGAGCAAAAACGAAAGCACCAGTGAACTCAGCACGTCAAGGCGCGACGAACGATATACTTTTTGCTTGCGTAAGTGTGCTTAAGAAGTTAAGCACATCTTAACCCTCGCCCGACGAGGGGGTTGATGCAACCCCTCTAAAGTTTTTCGCAAATAACGTAAAAACAGCAACGCGTTGCGCCGCCAAATTTGGCATACCCTCTGGGGCAACCTTTCCGCACATATCCTGAAAATTTCAAGTCCCAGTCTTTTTAGGTCAGGTCACCAATTCACAAAAAAACGGTACAAGGTCAGGGGAAAATTGGACATAGCGGCAACTGAATGACAGAGTTATTTGTTGATAGCGTGGGTGCTATGGCAAGTAGCGCTACTGAATTTCAGACACAACTTGGGGCATCTATTTCACACACGACCTGGGAGTTTTAGATTCCAGTGACTTGAGGTCAGGTCACAAGGTCACAAAAACCGGTACATAGTCAAAATGGCACTAAAATTCATGGATACTAGAGTTCATGGATACTAGTTCTACTAGTATGGATACTAGTTCATGGATACTAGAGTTTTTCATCGATTTTATTCAAACTTGCAGGATATGCTCAGGTCACCGAGTGCCATCATATGCACCCCTGTATTTCAAATTTGGTTGGCCTGAGGTCATCTAGAGTTCATGACAATTTTTAAGGAAATTTGCCTGAATGTGTAAAGATGAGAGATTTGTGCTTTCTTTTAACCCGCGCCCGCAGTGGCGGTCTCAGCCAACTTCGCCCTAGTGGGGGGCATATGTTACCACCCACCTCTAACTCAAAAACTAAGAGGGCTAGAAAGACGCGGTAAAAAGCAGTCGATAGCTCCTCTCAATGCGTACGTTTGAAAGTATTTCAGTCATTTTCATCTTAGAGCAATATTGGGGTCACCAGAGGTCATCAAAGGTCAAAATTTGCCAATTGTCATTATATTTTTTAGAAAACATGCCGTTATCTCAAAAACTATAATAGCTAGAAAAACGCATGGAGAACCAATCGATAGCTTTTGAACTCTTCTTTTGATAAGGTCATTATCAAAATTGACCTCAGGTCAACGGTTTAGCCTCCAGAGGGCAAAAACTCCAAAATAGCTGTTTTTACGAAGAGTGTTTTTCGACAATAACTTTTAACTACAAACAGCCACGGCATTTCTATTGCCAGAATCGTGTTCCTCTCGCCGAGACGCGTCGAATGAACTATAATTTGACCTTGAAAGGTTAACTTGAAAATTTGACCTCAGGTCAAGGTCATGACCTGACCGAAAAAGGTCATGTTGCATATCAGTCGATGCGTCTCAACAAGACAAACACAATGAGACCATCCCCAGCGTTCTATCTCTTTCCAATCGCGAGTTATTGGCAAAAATCTGTTTGTAGCCTCAAATGACCTCGGATGACCTCTCTAGAGGCTATCAGCAAAAATGACACCTTGGTCATCACGGATGGTCCAAATCATTGTGATTCTAAAATATTTTGACTGTTCCTATGCGTACACACGGATCTAGAGGCATTTTCATTTTTCTCCATTGACTTGTAATGGAAAGGTCACGCCACTGACCTGACCTTAGGTCACGGATATAAAAAATCTGAGATATAAAAATTGTAGGCGCCCATAACAGCATGCAATCCACCAAGCTTGAAACCTTTCTGACAAACACTGCATGCTGGGCATGATTGCAAACTTTTTTAGGCTTGGTCAGTTAACTTGACCTGGTGACCTGACCTGACATGACCTGGGGTCAAAAAATTCACACATTGTCCAAAATTGATGTACCAAAACCTACCCCGAGCGGCGCGGCGCTACGCGCCGCGGTTTTTTATTCACGTGCAAAAAACGCGACAGGGTGGTAACATATTAGAGATGTCAATCGGATACCAACTTTCTGGTATACCAATACCAAACCGATGCCAACTTGGTATTTTGTATTTCAATCGTAATGTGTTCGGTATTTTGTTGGTATCATAAACCCTCACTAATGTATAAGAGGCTATGAAATCGGTAAAAAGTTGGTATTTCCCCTATTTTCCCAAGTTGGTTTGGTTTCGGTATTTTCCCGTGGTTTTAGTTGGTATTTGGTTTGGTATCGGTATTCTGATTTTCCCTAATTGACATCACTGTAACATGTGCCCCCCCCCCCACTGGGGCCAAGGTTAAAGTTTTGTGTTTTACTACCTTGATTTACATCTACTTGGTGTTTGGAAGCTACAAGAACGCTTGGGTCGGGTCAACTGAGGTCAACTAAGGTCAAACTACGTTTTTGCTAATAACCTGGCACAAAATGAGGCTAGAGTTTCAAAAACGGTGTCGCTGTGTTCCTTGTGATCAGGCGGTTCGAATGACGTGCGATATGATGCATTTTGATTAACCCGCGCCCCACTGGGGGGCTATTTATAGCCCCCCTCTCGTTTTTCTGCAATATCTTCTAAGCCGCTGAACGTATCAACACGAAACTGTCAGTACCTTCGCCTGCATCTATTTGACATGTTCGGCCGATTTTGATGCAAAACATTGAACTACGGCAATCAGGGCCTCCTCCAAGGATTTTTCACTGGGTGGGCAAAATTTTTCGCCGCTCCCCTGCCCAAGGGCAGACCCAATCACTTGTTTTGGGGTGCAACCATTTTCACCTGCGACTGGGGGGAGGGGGGGGGCGGGTTAAGGCCTATGTCACTTTCACAGTCAACCAACTGTGCCATTTATAGTTAAACGTTTGTCGTGTGTGATATGGTATTTCGTGTGTATTTCACCTGATAGGTATGCCTATTGTTTACATTATTGATATCAATAACGGAAAATCAGGATACCGATACCAAACCAAATGCCAACCAAAACCATGAAAAATACCGAAACCAAACCAACTTGGGAACATGAGGGAAATACCAACTTTTTACCGAATTCGTATCCTCTTATACATTAGCCGGATTCGTAATACCAACAAAATACCAACAACATTAGGATCAAAATACCAAATACCAAGTTGGTATCAGTTTGGTATCGGTATACCAAAAAGTTGGTATCCGATTGACATCTCTAGTCTACATACATTTAAAATTTTAAGAAGACTGCAAAAGTGCAGAGTTAAACTTACTATGATTGCTCCTTGAACCAGAAATCGAATAGGTAAGTGATGCTCGCTGCCTCTTTTTAGGAGGCATGGTCAGCTTACTTTTGGCGCGTCCTCTTGATCTAAATACGGCTTTTTTTTTACCTTAATCTACTTGTTACATCCTTGGCCTTGTAGCGCGCTACCCTGCTGGCCCATGCCGGTCTTTGAGGGTCCCACACTGACCTCTGAGGCCCTATGCTGGCCTGTAAAGGCCCATATTAGCCTCTGAGGGCCCCGCACTGGATTCTGAAGACCAGATGCCGGCCTTTAACCATCCCCTGTATTTTAAAATACTTTGTGAATGACCTCTCCTTGAAATTGTATGTAGGATATATTTTACAAAAAGTCAATTACAGAAATGATAAATTTTCGATCACGGATCTTTGTCAAATCACATTCAAAATTCAAATAGACACATTTTAAATAATCGACGCCAAATCGACTCATTCAAAATAGAGTTTTTGACAGCACATGCGCCTTGCAAGATACACTTCCACTAAATAAAACACAGTCAAATGCCTGCATTATCATTAGTCATGATATATAGTGCCTACCATCACATAATAAACAATTCAACAATGGCCGTTTTCACGACGGAATAGCAGGCATCTATTTGATACCCATTTGATCCTTTGGTTCCTCAGGAATTTTAGTAGTTCTTTTTAGTAGGTTCCCCAGCTTTCGAATGAATGGTGCGTTAGTTTGCTATTTTTCTATTAAATATCACATCGATTTACTTTATCTAAGGATTTATCACTAATATCAACATAAAGCGTAAGCACAATTATAAAATTATGAAATTATTAAATACTAGTACAATAGTTAAAAAAATTGATGAAATACTAGGACTTACTCCACAAGGAGATCGAATGGGTCGCATTCGAATCAAATTTTGTTCAATGTTCAAATTTTGTTCTCCTTTTCTTTTAAACTGAACTATATTGAACAAGATTTTCATTGGACAAGATTGTTGACGGCCCTCCTGTGAAACGAGACTCGATGAATTCTTAAACTCCCTAGTTATTTTGTAACAACCCTAGGTTCGTTGCATACTAACTAGGGAGGTTGCAACGACCCTAGTTTCGTTACAACGTACCGGAACGAGCAGTTATTTTGTAACGTCCCTAGGGTCGTTGCAAACAAACTGATCGTTCAGGGAGGTTACAACCACCCTAGGGTCGTTGCAAACTAACTGAAATCGCATACTCCCTGTAACATATATACAAAGTTCTCTCTCTCTCTCTCTCTCTCTCTCTCTCTCTCTCTCTCTCTCTCTCTCTCTCTCTCGACCCATTCGACCCATTCGATCTCCTTGTGGAGTAAGTCCTAGTATTTCATCAATTTAATTCCATCTCCACATCATGTCATTACGTCATAGTTAAAAAAAGATACTGAGTTGCCAGGCTACAAAGAATATATTCATTTATGGCGCACGACAGACATTTAGAAAGCAGCGCCCTGTTTTATTGCACGCTGCTAGCCGCTTCCATTGGGTTTTGCAGGACGACGTCATTGGTCGTTACACGTATGATGTCACGCGACTTGTGGCCTGTCACGGCTCTTTAATGATCTCCACTAAATGAATGCAACAATGGCCTTTTAAGTTGATCTCTGTGGCCATCTGTCTATGGAGCGACCAATATGAAAGTTGGGTGAATTTACCGGGGTTACATGACTATGAGCAAGCAAATGTGTATCAGGAATGGATTTAGGTGGAGAATTGCGCTGGACCATGAGTGCTCGAACGCTCCCAATTCCACGCCGGTTTGAGAGAGAGAGAGAGAGAGAGAGAGAGAGAGAGAGAGAGAGAGAGAGAGAGAGAGAGAGAGAGAGAGAGAGAGAGAGAGAGAGAGAGAGAGAGAGAGAGAGAGAGAGAGAGAGAGAGAGAGAGAGAGAACTTTGTATATATGTTACAGGGAGTATGCGATTTCAGTTAGTTTGCAACGACCCTAGGGTGGTTGTAACCTCCCTGAACGATCAGTTTGTTTGCAACGACCCTAGGGACGTTACAAAATAACTGCTCGTTCCGGTACGTTGTAACGAAACTAGGGTCGTTGCAACCTCCCTAGTTAGTATGCAACGAACCTAGGGTTGTTACAAAATAACTAGGGAGTTTAAGAATTCATCGAGTCTCGTTTCACAGGAGGGCCGTCAACAATCTTGTCCAATGAAAATCTTGTTCAATATAGTTCAGTTTAAAAGAAAAGGAGAACAAAATTTGAACATTCAGCTCAGGAGTACCTCAGCCGGGTGTCCCAAAAGTAAGGTCATGATTTAAAACTTAAATATCTCGAGAAGTAAGAGTCCGAATCACTTCCAATTTTAACACGTGCAAGGTACATCCATAAAATTATTTTCTTGCATGCTTAAACCATTTTTGATCATAACTACACCGAGCAGTAGGCATAAAACTGAGAAGGTCGAAATTCAACTCTTAGGGTCCGTCATTAAAACAAAGGGTAAATACCGCCCAGTTTTCGGCCCTAAGCAGACCCTATCAGCTCGTCCTATCTCTGAACTCATGCATAGTTTCGCCTCAACCGGTAAAACGTCAGAAAAAAGGTATAATGTACGCACAGGGCATGTATACTTAGCCACCTGTGCTTCGAGGTCCTGAGGACGACAGCGGGAATCGGGTGACAATAAATCAAGAGAGGTGGCCGAGAGTCCTCCCAGTGGTTCTTCCGCTCGTCGCAACGCAGCTGTGCCGACACCATCAGCCAGCAGTGGTTTCAGCAGGATGGAGACTATGCTTGCACCGTCCTGAAGATCATGCATTGTCTCCGAGAGTGGATGTGAGATCCCGTAATTTTCAGTCAGGGCAACGCCATTGAATGGCCTCCGCGGTCACCTGACGTTACACCTTCATATTTTTATTCTCTGGATACACAACAGAAAGATTGTCTTTTAGGACAACCCAACGAGCCGGGAAGAACTAAAGGATGATCCCTTCGAGCAAACATAGGCGGCATCTCACCAGAGAATCGCTCCAGAATAGTGGAGGAAGTCAAACGTAGTCTATTCATGCACGCGGCCCGAAATGGTAGCCATGTAGAAAAGCAGCAAATGTGGGGCTACGAGCCAATGTATTGACTCATATGTATGTCAGAATAAAATTTTATAAAATGTTCTTTCATATGATGTCCTATTTATATCTATCCATCGCGTATTTTTGGCAGTGTGGCCAAAACAAATGATGACCTTACTTTTGGGACACCCTTTGTGGTGCCCGGGACAAAGCACGTAACTGTGATAATTTTGACTGCATTATATCGCCAGCATATGCTTACATGTAGGAAATATAGTTACTGGGGTAGGTGTGATGGATATCCGTCGCTATCCGTGTGCGGGTTATCCCTCACACTTTTAGGGGTGCGGGTCCGATAAAACCCCTCGTTTTTTCGCGATTATCTCGCGCTAAAAGCGGCCGATCGTGTCGCAACTTTGAGTGTCCTCGAACTTATCTACGTTACTGGTTACACATTCTCCATTAGTCCATGATCCTGAAATGATCTTTGACCTTTGATCTGATTTCTGAGACCATAGCAGACCGAAATGATTTGCCGTTTATGTTAGCGCACATAAAATTGCGTTTCAAGACTAAAATTGTGATTACATATAAACGTGCCAACATGTGAACTGATGGTTGTCCTATGCATCTGCATGATGGGTTTCAAGTTGACTTGTCAGTTGTCGGCCAGGTCAAGGTCATTGACGTTTGGTGACTTCGGGTGACTGTTTGAAATTTTACGATTTTAAGGGATTTTTTTAAGCTTATTTCGAATCCAGCATTCGCTGAGACATTTGAGAAGTACGTATAGTTGTGGTGCCAAATGCCAATGCAACTTACTTATACGAAGCTGTCGCTGGTGGTTTAGGTACACCTGCTATAAACAGGTGGTGCGGGTGGAACCCCTACTACTTGATCCAAACTTACCCAACCCAGCCTAGCTTAATCCTCGCCCCCCCCCCTATTTTTTCGCAATAGCTCCGAATACGCCAGCAACAGAGAGCTGAAACTAGAATACCTGACCTTTGATTCAAGCCGAATCTTGTGACACCAACCAGATTTTCAGGTCAGGTCAGGTTACTGACCTATGACGTCATAAGTGGACGGTCCTCAGATGCCGCAACTTCACAACGCCCTCAGTCCCAGAGGAGCTTTTACAGGGGGATGAAACTTACAGTACGTGCATATTCTAGAAGTCTCACAACTTGTACCTCTAGGATTTTTCCTAAAGATCACATGAGGTCAGGTCGGTCACGTGACCTCACCACTATAAGTCAATTGAGAAAAATGAAAACTGCTATTCTGGCGCCGGGAACGATCTCAAACTATCTCAAGTACACGGATTGTGATTTCATGCACTAGTTGCAAGGTTAGATGCTTCAATTTTGCATTGTTGACGTTGCGTGACGTCATTTATGACGTCACTAGGGTCATACGAGCTTTTTGTCAATAACTCCCGATCAAATGGAGCTAGCGAGTCGGTCAAGCCACCAATGGACTGAGGAAGACGTGCCGAATCGAACAATATGCAACATGACCTCCTTTGACCAATTTTGCGACCTAGGGGTCTCTGACCTGACCTTGACCCGAGGCCAACATCTCAAGTTGACCTCACCCGAACAAAAAGTACACCATTCGACGCGCCTGAGCAAGGCGAGCACGTTGATGCTAAAATGGCGCTCTGCGACTGTTTTTTTTTTTTTAAAGAAGGTATTAATCAAAAACCGAACCCGTGTCTTGGGTCACTTGACCTGACCTCAGAGGCCACCGGTTGACCTGAGACCTTAAAATCGGGTACTAGTCGCTGTGTCTCCTAACGGCACACACGCTCGTTTTTCCGCGACGCTCTAACTACATCAGGGGCGAAAAACGACGAGGGGGTCGTACCAACCCTCCCCCGGCCGGCGCGTATGTAGAAAACAACAGGTCCTGCGGGGTTAACTCTCGCCCTTATTTGTGTTTTGCTAGCCGCAAACGCACAGGGCGGGGTTAGGTTATTGGTTGACCTTCCAGGTCAGGTCAGTGACTCAAAAGTCGGGAAAATCGGGACCTGGTAAAACTTTGGAGAGTTAGGTTGTTACGAGTTTTTTTCGGGGCGCTGATCACGAATTTCATGTTAGCTTTGATCTACGATGATGTCTTGATGCTTTTAGGCCAGGTCGGGTCAGGTCAGGTCAGGGCAACTAGGGCGTCTTGCTAGCTGTCCATAGTAGGTGTCAACCACCACTGACAGCCTCGTGACATGGTACGAAGGCGCCAAAATTACTTCGTAAATGTTCAACTGGGTGCTAAATTCGAAATCAGAGGCCTCTTGCACCAAACTACCTACCTAGGTAAAATCGAAAAACCGGTTTCAGAATAAGCTAATCAAGCGGTGGTAAATTTGTTTGCAATAGCCCAATACATAATCCTACATGTGCTTGCTAAATTTTGCACGCAAATTGTTACATTTGAGACTTGGACTGGGTATACGATGCAAAATAATCCAAGCATTGGTGCAAGAGGATTTTGGTGCAAGAGGCCTCAGCTCCAAAAACTAGCCTAAAAATATATGAACCCAGAAGAAGTGAACTAAGGTCATCAAAGGTCAATGACCCTGACCTGACCTTCACGTGACCTTGACACCCACCATAATGCATGGAACCACCATCATTTCACATGATTGAACGTTTTCAATCACAAAAAGACTGGAAACGAGCGGATAAAACCGTTTTTACGAAGGGCTTCCTGGCGAATGCCCATCTAATTTGAACAAATCTGCACGAACTGTGTACTTGATGGCCGTCGTGAAATACTCCTGAGCTGAATGTTCAAATTTTGTTCTCCCTTTCTTTTTAAATTAACTAGATTTAACAAGATTTTCATTGGTCAAGATTGTTGACGGCCCTCCCGTGAAACGAGACTCGATGAATTCTTAAACTCCCTAGTTATTTTGTAACAACCCTAGGTTCGTTGCATACTAACTAGGGAGGTTGCAACGAACCTAGTTTCGTTACAACGTCCCGGAACGAGCAGTTATTTTGTAACGTCCCTAGGGTCGTTGCAAACAAACTGATCGTTCAGGGAGGTTACAACCACCCTAGGGTCGTTGCAAACTAACTGAAATCGCATACTCCCTGTAACATATACAGACACTTAGTCCAATGCTACATAACATGAATATTCATGGCACTCCCAGAGCATCATTCCATGCCGCTCTTAGCGGTGATCGCCGGCGTATGTCACTGTCAACCAGGACATTGATGATCGCGTTGGTGGATGCATCTAAACGCTGCATGAAACTCCATGCTGCTTTTCGGTACATCACGTCAAAATTATCTAATCCTTCACACACATGCATAGACGAAGCGCTACAGAACCTGGAGTAGCCAAAGAATATTCTGACAGCATTGTTAAGACACACTTTGAATTTTCTTATAACCGCAGCACTATAAGCACGCCACAAGTGAACACAGTACACAGAAGCACAGTAGGTCGTGAATAAATACTTTTTCACAGCATACGTACACATGCCAAATTTGCGAATGAGCGAATTGATTCTACAGCACAGCATACGATATTGCTGCTGAATCTCTAGATCATCACGCACATTGTCAGTCATGAAGTAACCAAGATATTTGTACTCACTTACAACTCTTAATATTGTGCCACAAAGAGACAGCTCAGGAGTTTTAAGATTTTTCAAAGCCTTTGGACGCATAATCAAGCATACAGTTTTCTTTGTGTTGTACTTGATGTCATACTCCTCTGCAAAGCGTTCGCAAGTATTCAAGAGCACTTGCAAGCCATGGTGAGATGGCGAAAGAAGGATGACATCATCAGCATAAGCAATGTGATTCATGCTGCCTAAATAACGGCAGCCAACGCCAGTTTCATCCAGTGCTGAAGAAAGAGAGTCTATATACACATTGAACATGAAGGGGGAAAGTATACCTCCCTGCCTCACGCCGTTACTTACATTAAAACCGCCAGTTGTGACACCACCCCATTTGACGTGAAAAAGCTGAGTACCGTACCATTCAACTAGAAGTTTAACGAGGCTTTTATCAATTCCACGCTTTAAAAGTTTGTCATAGAGTTTCCAGTGATTCACTCTATCAAAACTCAAAAGCTTTTGATGCATCCAGAAAACAAACATACACGGCACTATTGTTTCTAAGGTAATAATCTGAAATTTCTTTGACTGCATATATTGCCATATCAGTACCATGAGCTGGCTTAAAACCAAATTGATGGTCAGTTGTTTTTAGGTTCTCCTTGCAGCGCATAAAGATCAACGTCTCTAGAAGTTTGGAGCTAACACTGGCCAAAGCAATTGGTCTGTAGTTGTCCTTCTCCGAGATATTACCAGTTTTATCCTTCACGATTGGGACCAATACAACTTTAGTACGGGCATGAGGCAGATGCCCGTGCTTTACCATCATACTGAAACATAGCGAGAGGTGAACAACACATGATTGAGGTGCGAACTTTAAATGCTCCGTCTGTAGGTCGTCGTGCCCTGGGCTACGACCTGATGACAGATCACGTATCGATCTGGAAACTTCAGCAACCGAAATAAGTGGGATATCAGGAAGGTCAGCATCAAGCTGTGACAGTACGGAAGGCCTTAAGCTTTGGTCCGTCACTGAATTAAGTATTTCAGCAAAATGGTTCTTCCACATTTCACCAATATTAGAAGCACCAGTGACGCCACCAACCGTAGATGATAGCGGTGGCGAACTGTTGAGCTTTCTAACTTCATTCCAAAAAGAGGATACATTTCGTGGATACCTGGCTAGCTTATCGGCCATCGACTTAGCCCGTAGATCTTTTTCGTTCCTAAGGCACCAACGCAATGAATACTTTAATCGAGCTTTAGCCAGTCTCAATTGATCATAGATGTAGCCATCTCTTGGTTTACCTACCAACGCCCACAGACAGTATATGTCCCCGAGAACTGAGTGGGCTTCTTTGACAAAGTCATTCCACCCTGGGATGGCCTTGCCATTCCCTGTTACCGCCTTGGCAATGCTTCGGCGTGAAGACTCGCGCAGGCATGCCATTATGCTCTGATAGTATTTGTCTATCTCATCTGAGTGCCTTCTACAAGCAGCGTCTGTGCAATCAAGGACATGGTACGGTACGTCTACGTCCTGGAGAAATTCCTCGACACAACTGCGGTACATTGCTATACTATGTTCGTCAAGAGACGACCAATCCACAACCCATTTAGTGCTCCCAACCTCTTCATTAGGAGCTGTCACATGTCCAGGATCAGGGGTCGCAAGCGTTACGGTCATGGGAAAATGATCAGATCCATGAATGTCACCAGAGATAATAATTTGCTGAACAAGATCGTAAGCACTTGAAGTACATACAACATGATCAAGCCATGATTCTGAGGCATGCCCATCATTGACATGAGTAACGGAATTTCTGTCAAGAAGTAAGTCGTCCGCTACAATCAAACTAGAGTCATCGCAAAAACATTGAAGCTCTCTGCCAAAGGCCGTAAGTTTAACCAGATCAGCGTTGTAATATCCAAGTATATAGACGAGTGGAGAGTCAAACTTCAATAATTGCTCTTATCTTCCCTAAACAGAACACAAACTCCTCAAAATTATGATTGGCGTTATAGGGCAAATAAATTCCAAGGAACAAGATCTTTAACTCGTTGGAACAATATTCCAGACCAATAATTCTGTCGTCATCAAAGGTCACTACTCTCATAAACGGTGCATACTTTCTTTTCCACATTACAGCTACCCCTCCATAAGGCCTCCCTATAACAATATTTTCCTCAGGCTTCATAGAAGATACGCCATACGCCATAAAGTCAGAATTGATATTATTTAAGCTCGGAAGATCGGAGGGAAAAAGCCAGTGCTCTTGCAAGAAGATGATATCAGAGCTGTCACAAAGCAACTGAATACTACCAATATTACGTTTCGATGACTGACAATTGTATGTGCTGACCTTCATAAAATTTACAGAGAAGAGGAAACACAGTAAAAATAAGGCAACACTCATGATACAGTTCCCGAGTACCCCAGCACGCATCCTCATACTGTAGCAGTCGCAGGACCTTCAGACAGCGCGTTATCGGCTTTCTTTGAAAAGAAGCGTCGAACTAAAAGCCCCTGTGCCCAAATTTCAGGGTCGAGAACATCGTCAACTGACGGATCTGTCACGTCTAGCCTGTATGACTCATAAGAGTCGTACTTGGTCTTCAGCTTGGTCACGACGACCTCCGCTGCCCCTACCTGTTCCTTTTCATACTCCTTAACCACCTCAGCATCAGTACCAGGGGGCAGGCGGGACACAAACAGCGACAGGCGCTTTACACTCTTTACAGATTTGATCAGACTGGACATCTGTTGTCCGACAACACTTTTCGGCTCAGCGTTTACTCGAGAAGTCGATTTGACAGCAGGAGGCTTACCTCGTTTGGCCCTGTTGGCCACACTCCAACCCTCAGCACCAGGAGGCTCCGCTGCCACAGCCGCGTACGAGGCAGCCCCGGCACCGTCATCATCACGCCGGGGCTGTTGTGGGCCAGCAGCGTCCCGGCCACTGCTGCACGGCTGACCGTTCGCATCCCCACCTACCGCAGGGCCTATTGCCGAAGGAGCGACGGCAGCTGGCCGCGGTCGGGGCGGAGCTGCGACCGGGCCGGCGGAAGAACTCCCAGCAGTCGCAAGAGCCTTCGGAGATGCAGTGGGGATGACAGGCGTCTGTGACATCACGCTCTCCACTTTCTTCGACATGTCGACACTCACTTGCATAATGCTGTTCATCATCGTTTTCATTTCCGTCATCTCCATTTCCATGAGTTGCTGTTTTCGCATCAGCGCGCTGACGTCGATACAGTCCACCGACACTGGCGGCAGCTTGTTCAGGTCAAGAGCGACGAAATGTGGAAGCTCAGCTCTGTCGCATTCAAGAGCCATCTTGTAGATGTCCTGCAAGTTTAAAAGTTTCCTGTTTTGTCCACGTCGACTACCTGCCTTGATCGACTCGGGTACATGACAACACAGCAGACTCTTGGCGGCCTCGACTGCTTCATCGTTGAAAGCTTCAGATATAAGACGAACCAAAGCATCTTGAGGGAGAAAATCAATTTTATTCATTACATAACATAACAACTCGTTAATAATAGTCATGTTCACACGCTCACCGGTTACGCTGCCGGCAGCAGATTCCTCTTCAGGTAGATCGAAAGATCTTGCAACACAACGTCACGTTTATGTTGATCCAAAAAACGTGCAAGATTGTATGCAGTCGATCTCGATCACGGAGCAAGAAAACACGTAGTTACCTGTTTTCCAGGATATCTTTCAAGCCAAATCTTGCGAGGTATATAATAACTTCCGCATATTTAACCACTTCAGTAGAAAAAAGGACGAATAAATAACACTTTTCACACAGTCTCAGACCATTTACAAAACATTACCAAAAATAACAAGCCGACAAACGGGAGCTCCGCAAAAAGCTGCTGCCTTCGTCAGCTGCAACAGCTGACTCTGGCTTTGGAGCCGAGACAGACGATGCGGGTCAAGGTCACCGCTGGGGTAACGGTGGATTGGCTGCGCCCGAGCACCCGTAACGCGGCACAATTCTCCATCTATAGATTTTCCTATTCGCTCAGCATTGTGATAGGCGTTCGTAATAGCATGTACTCTGCTCATGTACCTATCCCCGGTTATTTAAAAGAAGTTTTTGTGGGGGAATATCACGGCTTTAGGTACTCGGTGGCCCTATTCACGACTTTCAAAGAATGCTCCGATAACTAAACACCGCACAGACCTACTGCATTAGTGAATCTGACAGAAGGTCTGTGGAATTACATCCCCCCTCACCACACCCCTAAAAACTCATCCAGTGTCCAAAACCACTTTTATCGACTCGCCAAAAAAAAAAAACACACACACATACACACACAAAGCATGGGGCATGTCAGCTCTCAGTTCATTTATCATTGTCTTTACCATGGTTCAATTGCATTGCGCGATTTTAAGCACGTGAGTGCCTATATAGTATATATGTAGAAAATAATATCTACAGCAAAACATCCAAAATTACAAAGGCTACAATGCTTAAAAAGTAGGTTCATCAAGGAAGCCCATTTTTACTTGCGTTGTGTTGCCAACCATGCGATTCCAACGCGGGCTATTCGCAACGTCTGTTAAGGCACGTTAACAACTGGCAAGCCGCCACCGCTGCCACTTATTCATAGATGGTTGATATCGCAGCTTGGGCGTCAGCAGCGCGGCCCACAACGCGTCGGCGCCAGCGCACGCAGCTGTTGGCACTCGGCAGCCGGTGTTGCGACTTAACCCGCGCCCTGCTGGGGGTCCTGGATTTCCACGCCCTGCTGGGGGGGGGGGGTGTTTGAACCCCCCCCCCCCTTGTAACTCGGCTCCTGGGCCACGTAGCGATACGCGGAAGGCGGCGTTCGAAAGAGCGTCAAAAATAATGACGAAATCACTTCGGTCAATTTTTTGGTCAGGTCAAAGGTCAGGTCACCAGAGGTCATTGAAGGCAAAATTTCGCCGATTTCCAGGTCGAATGTCGAAAATTTCCAAGAAGCCAACGCATAACTCGGGAACCAATAGAGCTACAGCGCCGCGGAAAAGCGCATTCGATAGCCCTATTAACGCCCTTTCTGAGTAATTCTCTCAGATTTGACCTAACGTCAACGGTTTTGCCTGCAGGGGGCAAAAACTGCAAAAATAGCCGATTTTTTCGAAAACAGTTTTTCTGCAATAACTTTTGACCCAAGCCTTGTACGAGCTTGCTTTTACCGGCATCGTGTTCCTCTCGTCAAGACGCATCGAATGAACTATAACTTGACCTTGAAAGGTCAACTTGAAAATTTGACCTCAGGTCAAGGTCATGACCTGACCGGAAAGGGTCATGTTGCATATCAGTCGATCCGTATCGTCGAGCTGAACACATCTAAGGCGTTTTCATCGCTCTAGCATGCCTCTATCAAAAGTTATTTGCGAAAAACTGATAGATACCATTCGTGACCTAAGATGACCTCAGGGCATAAACAAGGGTCACGGGCACCATTTTCAAGTTCAGTGTGTCTAAACCACTTGTAATTCGGTGTTTGGGAGTGTTTATAATGTCTTTCATCCAAAAGAGGCGCATTTCAATTTTCTCCCATTGACTTATAATGGGGAGGTCGCAAAATTGACCTGACCTTAGGTCATCGATATCAAAATTCTGAGATATACATTTTGTACATGCTATTGCTCTTAGCAATCGCTGAAAGTTTCAAAGCGATCGGTCACTCGGTGTAGCTATGACAGACATTGAAAGTTTTTATGAGGTGAGGTCACTTCAAGTGACCTGGTGACCTGACCTTGAATGACCTTGGTCTGAAATTTTCACAACATGTGTAGAATTGATGTATGATAAGGTGTACCAAAAACGGCGGCGCGGAGCGCCGCCGTTTTTGAGATATTCGCGAAAAACCACAAGGGGGGGTGTTCAAACACCCCCCCCAGCAGGGCGCGGGTTAACGGCCGGCCGGTCCCATGAAGGAGAAGCTCTTGGTGAAGCTTTGTGATCGCCTCATAGCCGCCTTGGATGTCATCTTTCTTGGCAGATCCATCCGTTCAGATGGTACGGTGCAGTCTGGATAAAGGACAAAGTCCAACGCCGCTAACCCCGCGACCGCCACCCCACAACGTGGCCGCAGACCGAACGGGCGTGAGGGCCACCCCGCCATCCGGTAGGTGGCTGAGCAGCCGGGCGCAGCGGCGCCCGGGCGGCGGCCGCGCTGAGATGAAGTCCCAAACCGCCATGTCGCCATCACCGCCATCACCATTGCTGCAGCTGTTCCCAACCCCCTCAATCGCCGCCGTTTTGCCAGCAGTCGCGCCGCGGAATGGCAGAAGCTCCAGAGTAGCCTCCAGCGCCCCTCTCCGCACGTGTGCAGGTGCACTGCGGCCGCCGGGTCCGACGTCCAGGCAGAACATGATATTTCCATGCTGCTCCGACGGTGGGCTGGTCTTGTTTGGGCGTTCCTCCACTGTGACGTCGGTCACGCCTGCCCCGGCCAGGGCGCAGAGGCCGACGTGTCACCATCCGGTTGCGGTCCTCAGTCGGGTCGCAACGTGTACCTCTTCCGCAGCGTGGAGCGCGCTCCCGCTGGGCAGCGATACAGCCAAAAGTAGCATGCGGGCGGCCAGCGCTGCGCCGGACAGCGGACCCATGCCGGGGGTATGCCGGTCTCGGCCATTAGCGGGTCGTCGGGGCCGAGGCTGTACATACAGCTGGTGACCGCGTGAGCCGCCAATCGAAGCTCACGGCTTATAAGCTCGACGCGGGCATCACACGCCGTCCCGATGGGAGCTCCACGACGCCGCCGCGAACTCCAGCGCGGCTCGCAGCGCGAAGACCAGTACGGACGGCCGGGGCAAACGGCGTGCGGGAGTCGCAGGCGACGTTCTGCGGACAGAAAGGGTTGGGCATAAGCTGGTCGGCAGGACACTCTTGAGCCGAGCCTTTGATGTAATTACAGATGATCCAGAAACATGCACAAAAATTCATGACACACTATTCTCATTTATGTATTTGCTACATATGATATGATATACCAGCTCATGATCAGTGACCCATTCTGGGCAATATGTTCTAAAGTGAAGTAACTGAAGTTACAGCTTAAAAGCTTAAAAAAACAGCTTAAAAACACACACACACATTCGATAGCTTATGAGAATAACATGCCTTGTGTGCTTAATGCAGGAAAATATTTTTTTCACTTTTTTAGAAACAGCAAAAGAGTTGTCAACAAGCCATGTCAACTATCACAATTTTTATGGAAACTGCTCTAGCTAGCTTAAAGTTCCACAACGTTTCCGGAGCACCGTACCCAAACTCAGTTCATGTTACAAGAAAAAACAGTAATAATGCCTCCTAATTTTGAATGAAATATAGGTATGAGTAATTTGATTTGGAAAGCAACAAATTTCCGCACATCATTTTAGCAAAATTACTGTTTTCTTCAGCCATCAGGTTACACAAAACTATAGTAAACTTTATGATCTAGTTTACACAAATCCAAAGCCCCGATTTTAACAAATGTAGATTAAATTTAAACAATTTTAAAAAATGTATCGTGGAGAAAATGAAAAGTGTAGGTTTGTAAAGCCGGGATATTTCACGGATTAGGCACTTAAACAAATATCTTCACCTTTCTTTGAGCCACCAGCCTTCACCCAAGTTTTACACGAATGTAGTGAAGCAGACAATGTGGCAACTCAAAATTGTGATGGTTTGAGATAATCATGACGGTAAAAGAAAAAGCAACACAAGGTTCCTTACCCTCGTTTTTTTTTCACATGGGTTCAGATGAGGCTTCAACTGTTGCCGGCCTGAGGAGCTATAGGGACTTGAGCTTTCCAAAACTCAATTTCTAAGGGCACTGAGCAGTGTTTGGCTTTCACACGAATGCGATAGTAAGTTATATGAAGTTGACAAAGCAAGCACAGCAAAGCATGATGCCCCGCGCGTCCGCCCGCGACCACGCCCCGCGTCCGACTCCCGACCGCCGCGTGACCCGAGGCGCCCGGCGGTCACGTGACCTACCGGCCGGGACTGCAAACGGCCTTCACCACCATTCTTGTATGACGTCATATCCTACTGAGGTGCTGATTGGTCGGAATTAGATACCTGAAGGTAATTATCTGCCGTAGTTAGGGTAGCCTGGGGCAAGACGCCCCAGATAATTTATTTTGCTACATAACTTTTGTCCCACATCACCTGGAAGGCCAAATTTGTGCTCAATGCGTTCTTTGGACATTTTACTTTAAATTCCACCCCTCAAATTCATTCACTTATGATCGGACTCCCAGCTAGGAAGTGATTTGTGAAGCAACTGCAAATAGGGCGTTTTGCCCCAACCCCAGGGCAAAACGCCCCACGGCCTGGGGCAAGAAGCCCCATACTCTAGATTAAAGATTAAACATGCTAGTTGACTAAATCTTATATGAGAGGTCCGTTAGACCTTGGGAGGCACGGCACTGAAGTTAGCACCTTCCATCCTATCAGGTGTTCAGCTACGACACTATTGTGTGAGCAGTTTTTTCACCTGCCTCAGAAGGCCAAATAATGAATTATTGCAATGCAAATGTTAACAAAATACTTCCTTTGCCATCCAGTTGCTGAGAAAAGTACATATAAATGCATAGAAACATGCCGTTCGCCAGCTACCGAACATTAGGAAGTGGGGGGCCTTGGAAGTGGGTAGTCCGAACAACACATGAGGTAAAACGCCCCATGGGGCTTTTTGCCCCGCGACCTACTGGGGCGTTTTACCCCATCACGTAGTACGGTCAGAGAACAACGCCTTGCACTCCAGGAAGACATAATTTAACACGAACCAACCCGGCATTATAAGCGTTAGACAATAGTCGTTCAAAATACATAAAAGTCGTTAACCTGATGTGGACGATAAAAGAACGCCATGATGCATAATCTGACAACAAAACATAAAAATCACTCCAAAAACACATTTTTGGCTATATCTCCCTAAAGCGTCATCACAATTTCTTTCCAGTCTGCTCATATAATGATCGTATAGTGCACGTTTTATAGAAGAGAGGATGTTTCCCCAGAACCTTGCCAGTTCCGAGAAACATCGGTGAGGCGTTTTACCTCGGCGGGGCGACTTGCCCCGGTCTACCCTATTTTTGTTTCATTGTTTTGCGTGTTTTCTTATATGAAATGTAATTAAAAAATTTGCCATATTTTAATCACCATTAAAACATAACTGAATAGGTATCGATATATACTTTCCTTGTTTTTAAGAATTCCGGAATTAGATACCCGAGGGAGCAAAGAGGGAGCAAGTTGCCACGCTGATTTGATACCTCATAGTCGAAAGGTGGGCTACTAGAACCGAAAATTGCTGTGTTTGTAAATAAATAAGTGATTTGAGGGCAAAGAATGCCCGGATTTAAACTTCTAAAATTATTTTGAACATAAAATATTTCAGTTTGAGGGATGTTAAAGGGACACTCCCACCTTAACATTAGTTTTGAGTTGAGATAGCCAAATTGGTGGCCATGGCCTGCAAATACCGGTTTGGGCACTCACAACATCGACAAATGCTTTAATTCGGAGATATGGAATTTTAAACTTGCAGTTTTCGGATTCTAAGGGGCTAGTGCATTGGTATGCCCCCTTAGAATTTGTGACGTCAGCGGAGATCTAACGATTTTTAAATCTTTTACTAAAACGTTTGGTAGCACGCGGTGGTATATGCTGCTTTGCGCGCAACAAATGCCGCACTTTCAAATAAAGTCGCTAGGAACAGCGGAGATCCCAAAAAGTAAACAAAAGTAAAAGTCTAATATCTTGAAAACCGGTGAATATTTTTCGATGAAATTTGGTAGATATTCGTTTTCGCTCTTTCTGAACCGAGCGACATCACTTTCGTGCCAATTCATTAACTTTTTTGAAAGTGGGAGGGTCCCTTTAAGGCCTCAAAGAGTAGGTACTTTTCAGGTATCAAATAGGTTCCTCTGCGAAAGTTCCGTCGTGAAAACGGCTAATATGACACACATCTAAACAATTTTCACACCTAGTTTTTTTCCGCCTGGAATTTCGCAACACTTCTATCTCATGTGAATACACAAAGCATACAAGTAAACAATACCAAAGAGCGACGCAGAACACTCAGAACTAACGAATCGCGCCTATAACCTGTCTAAAACCTAGAGGAGTGCGAACCTAAATAATAGGCCAAGACATCATGTTTTCATTTAATTTGGGCTTGTTGTCCCTGATGTAGAGTGATTCAGTGATTTTTCTATCGGGATGATCTAGAGTTCGTCGTAGCACACCCACTCCTAACGCAGCCCTGTCGCGATCATTTTCTGGGTGTTTCTTTCTAAAGTGGTCCCCTATGGATGTATATTCAGTGGCGTTCAACATACTCCTACAATGCTCATTAACCCGGCACCGCCTGGGCTATTTCCGTACCCACATCAGCCTGGGGGGGGGGTCGGATCCGACCCCCCCCCCCTGTTATCTCGAGAATCAATGGTCGTATCGAGCCCCGCGAGGCGGCGTTCGAAAGGTCTCTACGAGACCTTCCCAAAGCACTCTTAAGATTTTAAGATTGAGGTCAACTTTCGGGTCAAGGTCAGGTCAAAGGTCAAATTCAGGGGTTTTGCATGATTAGGCTTACGGACAGCGGAATCGATAGCTGCTGCTCGAAACTCACCACAAATGACCTCAAAGACCTAGTGAAGGTACCATGTGCGTATAGGGGTCATACTAAGTGCGGGTCAACTTCAAGGTCAGGTCAGGTCACGAAAGGTCACGGTTTTCACTTTCTGCTACATGGGCGTGCGACACATGTTTTATGGCTTATTTTTCACGCCAAATCCGATGGTAATGGTTATATGTGACCCCAGGTCACTGTGCTGGTGATAAGTGTGCATTGAAAGCATAAAAAATCGTTTATACCATACGTAACTAAACGAGGGCTAAGAAAAAAAACAATTTTTCAACTTTTTATTTTTGACATAAAAATGCACTTTTCTAGACGAGCTTTGTCCCAGGAATCTGGTGGTGCCATTTGTTTTCACATGCGATGTTCAGAAGTGCCTCTAATTCGCGAAAATGCTTATGACGTCACCATGCCCTATGCATGTTGGAGCTATTTTTTACAATTTGGGGGTCAAAAATCAAGATAGAAAATTGAAATTTGGGACATCTAATGTTCTAATAGAGCTCTATAACATATATTCCTTCTCAAAATTTTGGATTTTATTAGCTGTTTTCCAAAAAACATAGTTATTTGAATTTTTAGGGGTGAAAAACGCATTTTATGGAAAATCCGAGATAGCCATTTTAAAGAACTCGTTGAGTTGCGTCTTTTCTTGTCTTTAATTTGCAATTTGCCTAAAACCTCGATTTTTGGCGATTTTTTAAACATTTACCATTTTTTTACTGAAAACGCCATGTAGTTACATCACTAAAATCGATATATCTCAGAAATTTTTGAAAAAAAAATCTTAAAAATTGCACAGGAGACGTCAAATTGATGGGGGAGAAGGTATGCGAAGTTTCAAGTTGATAGTGCAAGCGGTTCATGAGTTATTCAAGAAAAACGGAGGGGGGTCGGATCCGACCCCCCCCCCCCCCCAGGCGGTCGCGGGTTAAATCTCAGTCTCAATGGCCTCTTGCTCTCACCGATATATCTCTCGTCACAAAGTTTACAGGTCAGTTCATATACAACGTTTTTGTCGGTGCATTTACCCGCCGTAATGGCTTCACAGGTCGCACACGACCTGGATCCCGCTGGACACGGATCTTTGGTCAGTGCAGACGAAACGAGTGCCTTCTTAAGGGTTTTGGGGGCGTACCATCCCAAGTGAACCTTCAGATTCGACTTTTTCACTGCCCTTTTTACTTTACACAAAATTGTTTCGTTCACGTACGGAAGAGTGAGATAACTATGTGTTCCCTCTCTGTCCCACTTCCCCCGTCCCTCACTGCCTCTAGACTTTCTATGACTTTTCCTAGATCTCAGTACCTCCTCTTTGATTCTACCCACTAGCCTTTTTGGATATCCATTTTCACCAGCAGTTCACAAACTTTGTCGATGCTCCGCTTCATGGCATCTTCATCTGACGACAGCCTAACTGCTCTTTTCAACTGTGACCTAGCTAGACTTCCAAAGACCAAAAAGATTCTTTGGGAAGAGACGAAACCAATGATACCCAGTTTTACCTTCTCAGGTAAGTCGTTGACCTTCCAGGTCAGGTCAAACTAAAAAATGTTGCTGTTTTGTGTCACCGTTGGAGCTCACAAGGCCCTTGGCAAACGCAAGATGTTGAGAATTGGCCATTTGGGTCATGA
The DNA here is from genome assembly GCF_019059575.1 of Amphibalanus amphitrite. NCBI lineage: Eukaryota > Metazoa > Arthropoda > Thecostraca > Balanomorpha > Balanidae > Amphibalanus > Amphibalanus amphitrite. The sequence continues at coordinate 102,885 of NW_024882954.1, read as the reverse complement.
CATGACCTAAAAAACAAGGTCATATCTCCGAAACCAAAAATAACAGAAACTTGACATTTTCAGTGGACATCAAGAAAGGATATAGGAGCAGCTATACGAAAAATCAGCATTCTAGCTCTAAAAATGTTGAGTGCAGAGCAGAAAGACTACCTGGGGGGGTGGCAACCCCCCCCCCCCATGTGCGGGCGAGGGTTAAAATTGGGTATTATCGGCTTCGTCTTGTGACGTGCAACACGCTCGTTTTTTTCCGCAAAGCTTTAGCTCAATCAGAGGCCTGTTTCACTAACAAATAAAGTGTGTAATTACAAAGAAAAAACTTGAGTTTAAAAGAAATAATTACCAACATTTGAAATTTGGATTTCACGAAACCTTCGGGCATGAATTTTGAGTTTAAAATTTACCAACTTTTTTACAAGAAAAAAGTTTGCAAGAAACATCGAAATCGCAAACTTTCTGTTTCACGAAGACCAAAAACTTGAAAGAAAACGTTGTACTTACAAACCCGAAATTCCAGTGGCCCTTACGTTTGGAATTTTACTACTTTTTGTGCAATGATGCAAAGCAATCAATTACCTATTTAAAACAAATATGATATGCTGAGTCATTATATGCTCTTTTTCACTTAGCACATTCCCTACGAACAAGCTACGAGCAATAAATAAATATCGTCATGTTTTGTCATTCGCGCGCCATAATTGCATTCAACAGTCTTCTGCTGTCAAATGTTTTACGTGTTATTTTCTTCAAATAATAAGATATTGTGAGCTATCATTTATACCATTCAGAAACAGCATCATTATTTTTAATTTATTCCTGCAATTTCTGACATGAATACTAGACATAGTTTTATAAAAAGAAGCAATATCTGTAACATGTTATAGTTCTTGATTAAAAACAATTTTACTGTTTACAAGCTTATTTACCAACTCTTTTTATCGGAGGTGCCGCTGGTGATGAAGTTTAGTGAAATCCGATTTTACATAGTTTGCAAAAATACTTTTTTTTAAATAAATTTAGTCCGAACCTTTTGATGGAAAGGATTCACAAGGACAGAGCCACCGCTAAGCAAAGCTTGTTGCGATGACCCTGCCCTCTACCCTCCGATCGCGCAATTCCGATTCAATGGCAGAATTTAGAGTCCAAAGGTTAACGTGCGCACAAAGCCGCGCACGGCCGGTTACCTAGCTGACTTTGCCTGGCTACGGCCTGCCACCAACCGCAACCATACCTGTCAGGAGGCCCATAAATGTCGAGCGCCCGTCGCGCTTCGAACCCGGACTGTTATAACCGGGAACGCGTGCTCTCACCACGCGGAGTCCAACGCTCTAACCAACTGAGCTACGGGACCGGCAATGAATTGTAAAGTTCAAACACTTGAAATTGCAAGTTTTTAGTGAAACAGGCCTCAGGTGCCAAACGCGAGGGGGGTCGTAGCCCTCCCCCCGCCCTTGTGCTGTCGAAGGACGCTAAATTCCCTGTGCTGGCTAGAGTTAACCTTCCAGGGGGTGGGGGGCATTTTTTGCCCCCCCCCCCCCCACCTATACTTTTTTCAATATATCTCCAGAACCACTGCGCCGATCGTCACCAAACTTTCAGTTCCCTCCCGGGAGTAGCTAGCGCACATGGTGACCAAATTTTTTTCCAAAGGCTTATGATAGGTTGGCCGTAAATGACGTCAGCAAACGTCATTTCAGGACGGGGACCTGCGTCCGCCAGCCACCAGAACAGCGGCCGGGCGGCGAGGTTTTGCCTACCGAGCTGCATCGCTTTTAAACTCTCTACCTAATGATGTGACACGGCTCGAGCCATCAGCTTTTAAGCAGGCTGCAAAACGTATATTTTATTCGGAGTGAGTGTGCGTGGGTTTGGTGTTACTGGCGTGTGTATGTGTGGGTGTGAGTGTGTTGCTGAGCCAGACGATTGTTATGTTCTACCTTGTACCATTTTGACTCTCCCAACCGTTTTATTGATTGACAATGGACACGTAATAGCCACTCTGTTGTGGAGTGTCTGCTGAAGTGAATATATAAGAATATATAAGAATATACATTTCTGCCATTTTCGACCCAAAAAAAGGTTTCGCGAGAAAAGCTGTCAGGCCTACAGCTTTGATGATACAGACAAATGCTAAAGACATAAAAGGTGTAGAATTACCAGGGCTACCATCCTGCTATCTCGAAATTTTGAGAATTGTGGAATTTAACCCAACAAAATCAAAACAATATTTTTTAATATAATAACCAAACAATCCCAAAAGTTTTTCGAGTTTCGAAAAAACGGAATATCTGTAATAACTACTATAGACTTCAACTCACATACCAAATGTTAGATCGATATCTCTTCTTTTTGGCCACGTTATAGCGAAAAACTGTTCAAAATTGATGACGTCCAATTTTCAAACGCAATTTTTAGCAATTCTGCCAGCGCAAAACAAAGACGGCCATTAGACTCGATGTGACGAGCTGCATCGAATCGATACCCATTTTATGGAAAAATATCAACTTTGAAATTTGACCTTTTTTACCTGACATTGACATGACCTTCACCGGAAAGTGACCTAAACCGTACCTGATGGTCTTATAACCAACACCATTGAGTTGGAAATGAAAAATTGGCCATAAAACATGCATCGCACAACCCTAGTAAAGTTGGGCTCATGTGCTGACTTTGGTGACCTGACCTGTGACCTGACCTGGCATTGTTAGTGACATCCAATAGCAACATATGTAAACATACGCTCTATCGCTGATTTTCGACAAAATGCGTTTTCTTCGGTGTTATAGCGCATTCCCTAGAAGACCCGTGAACGTTCAAACATTTTATCTTCGACGTGACCTGTGACGTCATCGGTGACCCTGAGGTCAATGAAATTGGAGTTCCTTCGACAAATTTGACAGGGCTATCGAACGCCGTTTGAATTTAACGGATTTGTCTAGTAGTTTCGGAGATACGGGTGGGGGGGGGGAAAAAATGCCCCTCCCCCGACCGCGCGGAAGGTGGCCGGGAGGCCCACCACCTGCCGGGTTAACACATATATTCTGCTGTTTCGAAAAATAAAAAATTATAGAAAAATTCAACGTTTTATTTTTTACAATAAGATTTAACCCGTGACCGCCTAGGGGGTCGGATCCGACCGGCCCCCTCTGCTTTTCTTGAATAACTCACGAACTTTTTATGCTATCAACCTAAAACAATTGATATACCTTCTCCCTCATCAATTTTACGTCTTGTGTAAAACTTTTGGTAAATTTTGGCTCAAAGTTTTTGAGATATATCCATTTTACTGACGTGACTAAATGGTATTTTTCGTAAAAAATGGTAAATGTTTGATAAATCGCCCAAAATTAAGGTTTAAAGAAAAACTGCTAATTAACCCGCGCCCTGCTGGGGGGTGTTTGAACACCCCCCTTGTGGTTTTTCGCGAATATCTCAAAAACGGCGGCGCTCCGCGCCGCCGTTTTTGGTACACCTTATCATACATCAATTCTACACATGTTGTAAAAATTTAAGACCAAGGTCATTCAAGGTCAGGTCACCAGGTCACTTGAAGTGACCTCACCTCATAAACAGTTTCAATGTCTGTCATAGCTACACCGAGTGACCGATCGCTTTGAAAGTTTCAGCGATTGCTAAGAGCAATAGCATGTACAAAATGTATATCTCAGAATTTTGATATCGATGACCTAAGGTCAGGTCAATTTTGCGACCTCCCCGTTATACCTATGTCAATGGGAGAAAATTGAAATGCGCCTCCTTTGGACGAAAGACATTATAAACACTCCCAAACACTGAATTACAAGTGGTTTAGACACACTGAACATGAAAATGGTGTCCGTGACCCCTGTTTATGCCCTGAGGTCATCTTAGGTCACGAGTGGTATCTAACAGTTTTTCGCAAATAACTTTTGATAGAGGCATGCTATAGCGATGAAAACGCCTTAGTGTTCAGCTCGACGATACGGATCGACTGATATGCAACATGACCCTTTCCGGTCAGGTCATGACCTTGACCTGAGGTCAAATTTTCAAGTTGACCTTTCAAGGTCAAGTTATAGTTCATTCGATGCGTCTTGACGAGAGGAACACGATGCCGGTAAACGTAAGCTCGTACAAGGCTTGGGTCAAAAGTTATTGCAGAAAAACTGTTTCCGAAAAAATCGGCTATTTTTGCAGTTTTTGCCCCCTGCAGGCAAAACCGTTGACGTTAGGTCAAATCTGAGGGGATTACTCAGAAAGGGCGTTAATAGGGCTATCGAATGCGGTTTTCCGCGGCGCTGTAGCTCTATTGGTTCCCGAGTTATGCGTTGGCTTCTTGGAAATTGTCGACATTCGACCTGGAAATCGGCGAAATTTTGCCTTCAATGACCTCTGGTGACCTGACCTTTGACCTGACCAAAAAATTGACCGAAGTGATTTCGTCATTATTTTTGACGCTCTTTCGAACGCCGCCTTCCGCGTATCGCTACGTGGCCCAGGAACCGAGTTAGAGGGGGGGGTGTTCAAACCCCCCCACCCCAGCAGGGCGTGGAAATCCAGGACCCCCAGCCGGGCGCGGGTTAAAGATGCCTAAAGATTCAGATTTACAAGGTCTTTAACCCGCACACCGAAGGGGTCTGCGCCAACTTAGAACCGACGGGGTTCAGGGGTTGACCGCCCCCCCCCCCCCCTGAGATCTCGAGAACCAAGCAAGATAGAGACAAGCGGTGGACGGCATGGGGTACGCACTGACACGTTCTACCATTTCTATTTAAATAATTTTTAGGTCAGGTCAAAGATGACGTCACAGGGGTCAAAAACGTCAAAATGGGTCGCTGGGTATGAGAGTGTGTATCGAATAACTTTCGAAGTAAACAAGCTAGGAACAAACTGATGGCACCATCGTGATCCTCTCGTCAATCCGCGTCGAATCTTTTTGTTGTTTTTGTTGAAAAGTGTTCACTCCGAAAGGTCGATGTCAAAGGTTGACCTCAGGTCACGTTACCTCAAGGTCATCATGTATACCTATCGTTCGATGCGCCTTGACTAGCTGAACACGACGATGACCATCGGCGCGGCTGCATCTTGTTCCTGTGAGGAATTATTAGCAAAAAACCTTTGATGACCTTTGGTGACGTCACATGACCATACAGTTGCCCAAGAGCAAAAAAGGCTAAAGGTAGTCAAGGTTGATCGTATATGAAGTCATTCATGGTATATTGGGCCATTCCGACGCGTTTTAGTAAAGAAAACAGGAAGTTGATTTTTCCCCCATTGACATAATGGGGAGGTCAGAAATTGACCTGACATTAGGTCATCGATATCAAAATTCCGAGATATACAAATTGTAGCTACTAATGACTTCGTAACAACCTCAGACTTTCAAAGGCCTCCGTCATCTACTGTAGCTCTGACACGGTGACAAAGTTGCAAAAAATTGATTTGAGGTTGGGTCATTCGAAGTGACCTGGTGACCTGACCTTGAAAGGTAGGAGGTTCAAACTTGCACAACATGTGTATAATTTATCAGGAAAAAGTCATGCCAAATTTCGCGGCCGCGGTTTTCGCGCTATTCACGAAAAACTCAGGGGGGCGGCCAACCGTCCCCCCGTCGGTGCGCGGGTCAAAATGGCTATCTCGGAATTTCCAAAAAAATGTTTTCCCCCTAAAATTTCAAAAACTAAAAACAGTTAAAAAAATCGGAATATATGTTATAGACCTCGATTAGAAAATTTCATGTACCAAATTTAAACTTTCTATCTTGATTTTGACCCCCTAATTGTAAAAAATAGCTCCAACATGTATAGGGCATGGCGAAGTCATTAGCATTTTTATGAGTTTTAGGCGCTCCTGAACATCGCATGTGAAAACAAATGACAGCATTAAATTCCTGGGACAAAGCTCGTCTAGAAAAGTGCATTATTTTTATGTCAACGATAAAATAAAAAAAAACTGACTTTTTCTTAGCCCTGACTTGGTGATGTATGGTTTACTACTTTTTAAAGCTTTCAATACACACTGGTAACCAGGACAGTGACTTTGGGTCACATATAACCATGAACATCAGATTCAGCGTGAAAAATAACTCATAAAACATGTGTCACATGCCCACATAGCAGAAAGTGACCTACCGTGACTGTAACCGCGTTTCGTCAACTACCATCAATAGAGAAGGACAGTTAGGATTGCCCCAGTGATGTATTGCAGCAGTAGTCCATTCATTTGTCACGTAAAAGCTGCAACAAACACGCACAGATCACGCACCGTCAGTCACATGAAGCTCATGCAGTGCTCATGCACGATTCATGCACGACAGCCCTGCGCAAGAAGCTAAGCGGACAAGACAATCGAGCAAGCATTCTAGCGATTTGTTTGACAGTGCATTATTCACAAGCAGTCATTCACATTTTGTACTGTCTGGCGTCTGCTGAACATTCTGTTGTGATCAGTGTCAATTCAAAGTAGTGGCCAGCTCATTAGAAAACAAATGACTCCATAGCGTAGCCACAGTTGACCGCAGACATTTAACACATAAACGTATGGATACGTACTTCGTTTGCAAGATGAAGGAGTTCAATGGTCCACAATACGCCTGTCATCAATGAACAATTACTTTAGCACGTTTGCACTGTAAGAGAAGGCAAAACATGTGTGAGCAAACCCGGCAGCCACGATTGCAACACAAAGCAAACGTCCCAACATCCCATGCAGTGCAAATTCCGCAGGCAGACATGCACAGGTAAGTGTTGCACATTCGCATGCCCTAAGCAATAAACTGAACTGGCACCTCCTATTCCTTCGATTCCCCCTCTCGGCGGTAACATGGCTCCCCAAAATCCGGTGAGGATTTTATGATCCTGAGAACAAATCCCGGATGCACAGAGGCGCACTTAACAAACTTAAAGATAACTTCCGCAAACACCCCATCACAGCTGAGTTCTTTGCAGCCGCTCCGCCGGGTGCCGCAATCACTGGCCGCGTTGTCTCAGCACTCGCCCAAAGTCCGCGCAAAAACCGCAACGGCCGATTCGACGAACCACTCTGTTCCAGCTCCGTCGAAGATCGCGAGCTGAAATCTCCAGCCCCGCTGCTCGACTCACTGACTCCCCGACTGGGAATCACACTGCCCACGTCTCATGAGAGAAATGAGACGGTGCACGGGGCGGTCATACTCCTGACCGTTTACACGCACTCGCACCCTTCGCACAAGTCCGTCCGTAGCCGGGTACGTCGCCACAACCAGGCCTAGTGGCCAGGCGCCTCGCGGTTGGCTGTCATCAACCATGATGACAACGTCGTCCTCCTGCAGGTTGTGTTCTGGCCGCTGCCATTTCCGCCTCTCCTGCAGAGACGGCAGGAACTCGCGTCGCCACCGCGTCCAGAATTCGGTGGCGAGGTGCTGTACTCTCCTCCACCGTCGTCGCCCATACAGGTCCGCGGAGCAGAACATCCCAGGGGCAGGAAGGACGACCTTTGATTTTAGGGTGAGGAGTTGGAGAGGTGTCAATGGCTCCACAGTATCACTACTGGACATGCTACAGTAGGTCAAGGGCCTGCTGTTGATGATGGCTTCAGCCTCGGCGAAAAGAGTTTGCAGAAGTTCGTCGTCGAGCTGTTGACCATTAGCGCTCAGCAGACTGGTCAGCGCCGTTCTCGCCGTTCGGATTTGGCGTTCCCAAACGCCTCCCATATGGCTCGCATATGGCACATTGAATGCGAACTCCACCCAGTCGCAGTTGTCTTTACTGAGTGTCTGAGCGATTCGCTTGTGATCCTCTTCTTTCAGAGCGCTCTCCAACAGGTTCTTCCCACCAATGAAGTTAGTTCCATTGTCGCAGTATATACGCCTGATGGGACCTCTCCTGCAGATAAAACGACGATATGCGTTGATGAATGAGTCAGCGGTCAGAGAACTGATCACTTCCAGGTGAGCAGCTCGGGAAGCGAAACAGGTAAACATCAGACCCCATCTCTTTACTTCACTGCGCTTCTCTCGTACGAAGAACGGACCAAACGCGTCCACGCCACAGAACTCGAAAGGCTCCGACATTTCCGTTCGCTCAGTTGGCAAATCCGCCATCTTCTGGCCACAAGGACTTCCTCTGATCCTTCGGCACTGGATGCACCCCAAAATGCACTTCGAGACCACTGACCTTCCATGGAGTATCCAATATCCACGGTGCCGGATCTCACTGAGAGTCGATTCCACGTCCTGCGTGGTGCAGTTCTTCGTGAGCATTGTAGACAATCAGCTTCGTGACTTGACCTTCCTTCGGCAAGATCACTGGATGGATGACTTCAAAGGGCAGACTACTCCTCCTGAGACGTCCCCCAGCGCGCAGCAGTCCATCGTCCGCAACGAACGGATTCAACCGCTTCAGGGAGCTGGTACCGTCTGCTGTCACTCCAGAAGTCATCTTCGTTGCGTCAGTTTTCATTTCCTTCACAAAACACTCTTCCTGTACTGCTCTCAGGATGACTTTCTCGGCCTCTTGCATCTCCTTCACACTGACTGGATCTGATTTTCTTCTCGGTCCACTCGGTGAACATTTCTCCGACTTGCCGCCACTCTTGGACCTGATCCTCTCCAAGAGGAGCGTTCTGTAGCGAAGACAAAGGGCCACTGATCTCTTCGCCCGATACCAGCTCGAGAAGTACGACAGTCTTGAAGACATCGTACCATACGACTTCGGCAGCTGTCCTGTACTAGTTCCGCTTTGGAATGCCGCCGCCTTGACTTCCCGATCATCTGCGGGCACCTCGACAATGATTTCACCACCCGGAAGACTTCCGGGCTGTTTCAGGAAGGAGGGGCCCTCCCACCATAGGGTGCTCGTCTTGAGACTGTCGGCCCGCATCCCGCGTGAGACTAGGTCGGCAGGGTTGTCCGCTGACTGGACATACCTCCACTGTCGGGCTGACGAGAACTGTCTGATCTCTTGCACTCTGTTAGCCACGTAGACGTGGAACCGTTTGCTTTCGTTTTGAACGTAACCCAACACGGCCAAACTATCTGTCCAGAAGTGTTCGGTGAGGTTTGGCAGACAGAGCTCACTTCGCAGGAAGACACTTGTCCTCACCGCTACCACAGCTGCAGCCAGCTCCAGTCTTGGGATTGTCACTGACTTCTTCGGTGTGACACGACTCTTGCTCATGACCAGTGACGTTGTAACTGATCCATCTTGATCTATGATACGCAAGTAACTGCATGCTCCATATCCATCTAGGCTTGCGTCCGAGAAGTGGTGCAGTTCACATCTGCAGTCCGCCAGGCTGTGCTCAGAGAAGGCGTACCTTCTTGGAATAGAGATGTCTGCGATCTGCTTCAGGTCCGTCTTCCATTCCTCCCACGGGGGCTCGACGTGGTCCGGAACAGGCTCATCCCAGTCACGCCCGTCACAGCACAGTTGCTTCACAATGTTCTTTCCTAGAAGTGTGAATGGGGCCACCCAGCCGAGTGGGTCATACAGGGAGCTGACCATGGAGAGGATTCCTCTCCTGGTTGTCGGCTTCACTGAGATGTCCGTATTTATGTGGAACGAGTCTTCTTGAAGATTCCATTTCATGCCGAGTGCGTGTTCAATGACAGTCCTTTCAGAGATGTCCACGTGCTCCAAGGACTTTGCACGCCGGCTCTCGGGAACACTTGCCACCACCTCGGGACAGTTGGATGTGAACTTATGCAGCTCAAAACCTCCACTCGAGCACATGCTGATCGTGTCCTTGACCAGCTGCACACTTGACTTCTCTTCGGTAGTCGACGTCAGACCATCATCCACATAGAAATCTCTTCTGATGAAGTCTGCCGCGTCAGATCCAAACACTTCTTCGTACTGGTCGGCTGTCTTGTTCAGGGCACTCATGGCGCACGCCGGCGAAGATGAAGCGCCGAACAGATGTGTCGTCATCCGGTACTCGGATGGCTCTCGCCGCATGTCGCCGTTCTCCCACCATAGAAACCTTATCAGGTCTCTGTCTTCGGGGGCTACCCTGACTTGGTTGAACATGCCCTTCACGTCACATGTGATACCGATGCGCTCCTTTCGAAACCGAGTCAGGATGCCGCACAGGTTGTTGGACACATCGGGCCCTTGCATGAGCTGGTTGTTCAGGGAACATCCCTGGAATTCTCCACTGCAATCAAACACTACGCGCAGCTTCTGTTTGGTTTGACTGTACACTCCGTGGTGAGCGACATACCATACCTTCCCGTCGTCACGGCATCGCTCGTCATCCGGAACAGCTTCAGCGTAGCCTTTATCGAGCATATCCTGCATGTATGCTTGATACTCTTCTTTCAAGCGCGGCTGCGATAGCAAGCGTCTCCTGAGGGAAGCAAGACGCTGCTCTGCCATGATCCGGTTGTTCGGGAACTGAGAGTCCGGGTCTTTCAGCGGCAGCGGTGCTACGAAGTGTCCATCTTCTCCCTGCACCATCTGCTCTTTCATCAACGTCTCGAACCTCATGTTCTCTTGTGACATCTTGGCACCCTTTGAGACCTCCTTGAAGTCACTATCGAAGAGATGTGATACTTGTTCTGGAGTAACTTCTCTCACTTGCATCCTGAAGGCAAAGTGTCGCCTGATAGTGACGTCACTACCCACGTTGACGAGGTAGCAGCCTGAAGAGGGCGTCGTCGGTGTCTCGACCGTGCCCACAACAGACCACCCCAGTTCAGTGCGAACTGCCCAGGGTTCGTTGTCTCCACCTGTGACTGTTTGCAGAGGCTTGATGGCTGCACCACAGTTCAACCCCAACAGCAGACCGATGTCAGCCTCTTCATAGTACCTCGGTAGGCTCGATGCCACTTCTGTGAGATGCTCCCAAGCCTGAACTGTTGACTTCCTTGGGATCAGCTGTCGATCAAGAAGAATGTCATCCCGTGTGTACGTGGTTGGTAGTTCAATCTCGGTGCCTGTGCTCAGGGATTCGATGACCAGGTCCTTTACAGCCAGTGACTCCAGCCTTGACTTGCCGGCCATCGTGCTTAGCTCCAACTGTATCGGTTCACCGTCAGCTTGCAGAGAGTCCCGAACGCTGCTCTTCAGGAAGCACGCGTCCGACTGTGAATCCAAAACTGCATACGTCACCAGGTTCAACTCCGGATGAAGTCTGTGCCAGATCCTGACGGGTACGATGGCATCGAATGTGAGCAGGGTGTCGTCCCTCGTTCGGCTGTCACCTGCAGTGACGTTGCAGTCTGAGTAGATCCATCGTGGACCGATCTCTTCTCTTGTGTCTCCCTGTGCACGGAGGCCAGTCGTTCGTCGTGCAGCAGGGTCGGGTGTCGTTTGCCGCATCTGTCACAGGTCTCCTTGCGCCTACATTCACGCCAGCGATGGCCAGCTCGAAGACAACCGCGACAGAGACGATATCTCTTTACCAGCTCGTGACGTTCATCTAACGAGCTAGATCTGAAGACATCACAAAGTCCAGTGATGTGTCGTCCTGGACACAACAAGCACTTGATAGGCGTCGGATCCAGTGAGCCTCCAGTGTGTCCGCTACGTAGTTCAGTTGCCGGCCTGGGGGCGCCTGCTGATGACAGGAAGGTCCTGACTCTACCATTAGCGGGTTGTGTTTGCGGGCGACGCTGGCTCCGCGTCTCTTCCTGGGTCGCCAGCATCGCCACGGGGCCCGAGGCGATTCTTGCTTCTCTTGCAAGAAATGTGACAAATTCATCGAACGATGGGTAACACGGTTCTTGGCCAGGCTCTGGCTCGTAGATTTTCTTGTCCACGATCCTTTTCCACTTATCGACGATGTACCTCGGCAGCTTCTTCAAGATCATTGCATTCTCTTCTGCTTCGCCTAGCGTTCTCATGCCTGGCACGACATCAGCAGTAGCAGAACACCCATCTAGAAAGTCAGCCAGCTGTTGCAGGGCCTTGGTGTCGCCCGGTTTGATCACAGGCCAGTCCCTCAGTCTTTTCTTGTAGCTTGTGACGGTAATGAAGCTGTTCCCATATCGCTCGATGAGGCGTGCCTTCGCTCGGTCATACGCGTCGTTGGTCCTGAGGCACAGCAGTCCGTGTATCGCACTCCTCGCTTCTCCGGCCGTGTAACGAGACATGTAGTTTAGCCGTTCAACTGGAGACTCGGTCTTGCTTTCAATGAAGGACTCAAACGACTTTAACCAAAGCGGAAAGTCTTCAACGTTGCCCTTGAAAACGTCTGGCTCCAGCTTAGGGAGATCACTTCTTTTGTTCTGAGCTGACAACAGCGTTGACAGACCCGTCAGCAGTTGTTCTTGAGATGTCATCTCAGCGTTTCCTTGCGGATCACCGACTGCGTCCAACGGAACTCTTGTTGAGCGACTGATACCGAGGCCAGCTGTGTCGATGGTTGGACCTTCAGTTTCTTGATAGTTTCTCAGTGTTGCGGCTTCATGCATAGCAGCAGGAGCTTGCTGATGTTCGACACACATGCGAGGTCTTGCTCCTGTTTCCATAACAAACATCTCTTCTTCTTCCTCTGCAATCCGGTTTGCAGCTTCCCTCTGTGCTGCACTGACTTCAATTTGTGTCTTCAGCCGAAGCTCTTCTTCTTTCCATTCGAGTTCCTGTCTCATTTGGTCCAGTTTCCTCCTACTCTGGAGAGCAGCCATCTTCGCTTCCGCTTCAGCTCGCTGACGCTCATCCTGAAGGCGGGTTTCGAGCAGCTTAGCACGAAACGAGCTTGCAGTGCTCTTTCGAGACGCAGCGCTTTTGTTGTCATCATCGCGTTCAATCCTGAGGTCGGTTTGAGGCGTCTCTTGCGTCACACCCTGTCCTCCAACTGCACCAGGTGCAGCACTTGAATACGGGCGGCAGAGAAGCCCTCTTGGATCTTGTTGTCTTAGAAGACCAAGAATCACTTTCATTTCTTCCAGTTGCTGGCCATGTTTCTTGTCATGTTGGAGTCTGTCTTCAGGATCCAGCAGTTCTTGGAGTTCCTGTTCAATCTGTAGGAACTCCTGATGGCAAAGCATCCATTTGTCCAGAAGTTCCTGACTGATATCGTCTGCTATTTCCATACCATCTTCAGTCAGTATGCGCACTGACAGCTTGTTAAGCTCCTTGCAGTATCTGTTATATGCCTGTGTCTTGATACCACATTGGTATTCTCTGCCAGCTTCAGTCATCTTCTTTCCTCTTGTTGGTCGTGACCCTTCACATACAGTTGTCTTCTTCTCTGGCACTTGAACCTTCTGTTGATCCATCTTGTCTTCAATTCTCCTCTTCAGTGATACCAATGACAAGGATGGGACATTACATTGGACAGAAGGTAAGTATGTTCAACTTGTGTTCATTGAGTGACTGGAAAAGGAAGCAGCAAACGAACTTTTACTGTAACCGCGTTTCGTCAACTACCATCAATAGAGAAGGACAGTTAGGATTGCCCCAGTGATGTATTGCAGCAGTAGTCCATTCATTTGTCACGTAAAAGCTGCAACAAACACGCACAGATCACGCACCGTCAGTCACATGAAGCTCATGCAGTGCTCATGCACGATTCATGCACGACAGCCCTGCGCAAGAAGCTAAGCGGACAAGACAATCGAGCAAGCATTCTAGCGATTTGTTTGACAGTGCATTATTCACAAGCAGTCATTCACATTTTGTACTGTCTGGCGTCTGCTGAACATTCTGTTGTGATCAGTGTCAATTCAAAGTAGTGGCCAGCTCATTAGAAAACAAATGACTCCATAGCGTAGCCACAGTTGACCGCAGACATTTAACACATAAACGTATGGATACGTACTTCGTTTGCAAGATGAAGGAGTTCAATGGTCCACAATACGCCTGTCATCAATGAACAATTACTTTAGCACGTTTGCACTGTAAGAGAAGGCAAAACATGTGTGAGCAAACCCGGCAGCCACGATTGCAACACAAAGCAAACGTCCCAACATCCCATGCAGTGCAAATTCCGCAGGCAGACATGCACAGGTAAGTGTTGCACATTCGCATGCCTTAAGCAATAAACTGAACTGGCACCTCCTATTCCTTCAATTCCCCCTCTCGGCGGTAACAGTGACCTTTCGTGACCTGACCTGACCTTGACCGGTGCTTAGTATGGCCCTTATACGCACATGGTACCTTCATTAACTCTCGCCCGTATTGGTGTTTTTCCAGCCGCGAACGTAAAAGGGTGGGGGGGGTCCGTTGGTCCGGTGGACCCCCCTTGCCGTTTCGCCCCTGATCAAGCTAGAGCTTCGCGGAAAAAAAAAACGAGCGTGTTGTGCGTCACGAGACGAAGCCGATGATACCCAATTTTAAGGTCCTAGGTCATCGGTTGACCTTCCAGGTCAGGTCAATGACCCAAAAATCGGGAAAATCGGGACCTGTTAGAATGTCGTAAAGCGTGGCTGCTATGGGTTTTTTCGGGGTGCTGATCACGAATATCATGCTAGTTTTGATCACAGATGATGTCTTCATGCATTTAGGCCAGGTCGGGTCAGGTCAGGTCAGGTCAACCAGTAAGGGTATTCGTAATAGGTGGCAACCGCCTCTGACAGCTTCGTAACATGTTACGAAGGCACCGAAACTACTTCCTAAATGTTCATATGGTTGCTAAATTCGAATTCAGCTCCAAAAACTGGCATAGAAACATGTAAAACTCGAAAAAGTGAACCGAGGTCATCAAAGGTCAATGACCTGACCTGACCTTCCGGTGACCTTGACACCCACCCTAATGTATGGGAGCAAAATCATATCCCATGTTTGAACACTTAAAACCACGAAAAGACTGCAAACGCGCGGCTAATGCGAGCCGACATACGCCGAATCGCGATTTCGGCCAAACATGGTCTCGAAAAGTAGGTCACAGGTCAAAGGTCATTAAGGTCAGGGTCATGAAAATTTCAGGGTAGGTGTAAAATTGATCAACGCGAGGGTACTGAAAGTTTCGTCGCGATCGGCCGCTTTTTACGCGAGTTATTCGCGAAAAACCGAGGGGGGTGTCCGTTCGACCCCCTCCCTATACGGGCGAGGTTAACCCGCGCCCGGCTGGGGGTCCTGGATTTCCACGCCCTGCTGGGGGGATGTTTGAACAAACCCCCCCCCCCCTTGTAACTCGGCTCCTGGGCCACGTAGCGATACGCGGAAGGCGGCGTTCGAAAGAGCGTCAAAAATAATGACGAAATCACTTCGTTCAATTTTTTGGTCAGGTCAAAGGTCAGGTCACCAGAAGTCATTGAAGGCAAAATTTCGCCGATTTCCAGGTCGAATATCGAAAATTTCCAAGAAGCCAACGCATAACTCGGGAACCAATAGAGCTACAGCGCCGCGGAAAAGCGCATTCGATAGCCCTATTTCCGCCCTTTCTGAATAATTCCCTCAGATTTGACCTAACGTCAACGGTTTTGCCTGCAGGGGGCAAAAACTGCAAAAATAGCCGATTTTTTTCGGAAACAGTTTTTTCTGCAATAACTTTTGACCCAAGCCTTGTACGACCTTACTTTTACCGGCATCGTGATCCTCTCGTCAAGACGCATCGAATGAACTATCACTTGACCTTGAAAGGTCAACTTGAAAATTTGACCTCAGGCCAAGGTCATGACCTGACCGGAAAGGGTCATGTTGCATATCAGTCGATCCGTATCGTCGAGCTGAACACATCTAAGGCGTTTTCATCGCTCTAGCATGCCTCTATCAAAAGTTATTTGCGAAAAACTGTTGGATAGGGGAGAGTGGGGTAAGATGCCCAGGGTGGGAAAGACGCCCCACCCCCTCTAGCGGCGAATCAAAGAATCGAACCTGGAAATTAATGTTCTTAGCGTAAAGCGGAAGCCTGCCTTGTTAACTGCACAAAAATTTGCGAAGCTCAGTTGGGCAACGGCTGGCTGGTGATTGCATGTTTTTTATTTGCTGCTTTCAAAAAAATATTTTGGTGTTAAAACATTGTAAATATCAAAGAAGGAAGATAATTTTTGCGTCCCTTGCTATAGTCGTGATACATTAACATGCGTGTACTGTGTCCAAACAGTTTGTTTCCGGTTGTAGTTTTATGGCTAACAAATTGTACTGATTTAATGTTATTTCGGTACCTTGGGGTAAGATGGGGAAATGGGGAATGGGGAAATGGGGAATGGGGAAAATGGGGAAAGACGCCCCCCTAAATCCGTAGGCTGACCTTCAAGCAGCCCGTCAAATCATTTATTACATACTTGTGATGAGAGACAAAAGCAGATCTGTGATTATTGAGAGTCCAGTACGGTCGGATGCTCCCCATGCCGGTCTCTCGGCCCACACAGCGACTTTTTGGGCGGCATCTGACTCTGAGAGCCCTCATGACGGCCTCTGTGGGCCCCATTATTGGCTCCAGGGCCCCTCACGACATCCTTTGAGGGCTCTCACGTTGATTCCACGGGCCGCGCTGGCATCTGAGGTCCCAACAATGGGCTCGAGGGCCCTTAAGCATCATGAAGACCTATAAGGGCCCCACAGTGGTCTCCGAACGCCACCACGGAGGCTTGTTTGGCCGCGCTGGACTATGATGGCCCTAACGATGACTTCTGAAGCCCCTTACGACTACCTTTGAGGGCCCTTACGATGACGTTTGGTGTATACTGCAGGCTCGAAGGGACTACTGATTCGTTCAGGCGATTCACGTGCCCATTTATGTCACTTATAGTGAAGGGGGGCATCTTCCCCAACGCCAGGGGGCGTCTTTCCCACCCTGTGGGGTAAGATGCCCCTTTCACTTCTTCAGGTAAATGCTTAATAGCAAAAAAAGTTATCATATTTCAGGCACGAAAGTGTGATATTTTTGGAAAAAAATGATGTCGGCTTCCGTTGAAACTCCAAGTTTTTGCTTTCCGATCGTCATTTTCGAAAAATATGTGACATAGTAAAACCCTGGGCATCTTTCCCCACTCTCCCCTACCATTCGTGACCTAAGATGATCTCAGGGCATAAACAAGGGTCACGGACACCATTTTCATGTTCAGTGTGTCTAAACCACTTGTAATTCGGTGTTTGGGAGTGTTTATAATGTCTTTCGTCCAAAAGAGGCGCATTTCAATTTTCTCCAGTTGACTTAACCCGCGCCCGGCTGGGGGTCCTGGATTTCCACGCCCTGATGGGGGGGGTGTTTGAACACCCCCCCTTCTAACTCGGCTCCTGGGCCACGTAGCGATACGCGGAAGGCGGCGTTCGAAAGAGCGTAAAAAATAATGAGGAAATCACTTCGGTCAATTTTTTGGTCAGGTCAAAGGTCAGGTCACCAGAGGTCATTGAAGGCAAAATTTCGCCGATTTCCAGGTCGAATGTCGACAATTTCCAAGAAGCCAACGCATAACTCGGGAACCAATAGAGCTACAGCGCCGCGGAAAAGCGCATTCGATAGCCCTATTAACGCCCTTTCTGAGTAATTCTCTCAGATTTGACCTAACGTCAACGGTTTTGCCTGCAGGGGGCAAAAACTGCAAAAATAGCCGATTTTTTCGGAAACAGTTTTTCTGCAATAACTTTTGACCCAAGGCTTGTACGAGCTTACTTTTACCGGCATCGTGTTCCTCTCGTCAAGACGCATCGAATGAACTATAACTTGACCTTGAAAGGTCAACTTGAAAATTTGACCTCAGGTCAAGGTCATGACCTGACCGGAAAGGGTCATGTTGCATATCAGTCGATCCGTATCGTCGAGCTGAACACATCTAAGGCGTTTTCATCGCTCTAGCATGCCTCTATCAAAAGTTATTTGCGAAAAACTGTTAGATACCATTCGTGACCTAAGATGACCTCAGGGCATAAACAGGGGTCACGGACACCATTTTCATGTTCAGTGTGTCTAAACCACTTGTAATTCAGTGTTTGGGAGTGTTTATAATGTCTTTCGTCCAAAAGAGGCGCATTTCAATTTTCTCCCATTGACTTATAATGGGGAGGTCGCAAAATTGACCTGACCTTAGGTCATCGATATCAAAATTCTGAGATATACATTTTGTACATGCTATTGCTCTTAGCAATCGCTGAAAGTTTCAAAGCGATCGGTCACTCGGTGTAGCTATGACAGACATTGAAACCTTTTATGAGGTGAGGTCACTTCAAGTGACCTGGTGACCTGACCTTGAATGACCTTGGTCTGAAATTTTCACAACATGTGTAGAATTGATGTATGATAAGGTGTACCAGAAACGGCGGCGCTCCGCGCCGCCGTTTTTGAGATATTCGCGAAAAACCACAAGGGGGGGGTGTTCAAACACCCCCCCCAGCAGGGCGCGGGTTAAATGGGGAGGTCGCAAAATTGACCTGACCTTAGGTCATCGATATCAAAATTCTGAGATAAACATTTTGTACATGCTGTTGCTCTTAGCAATCGCTGAAAGTTTCAAAGCGATCAGTCACTCGGTGTAGCTATGACAGACATTGAAACTTTTTATGAGGTGAGGTCACTTCAAGTGACCTGATGACCTGACCTTTAATGACCTTGGTCTGAAATTTTCACAACATGTGTAGAATTGATGTATGACGTTTTTGAGATATTCGCGAAAAACCACAAGGGGGGTGTTCAAACACCCCCCCCCCCCCCCAGCAGGGCGCGGGTTAAGTCTTTGAGGTCATTGTTGATTGGATCTAGCTCAAAAACTGTGCTCTTGAGAGCGATTGCCGTAGTCAATGTTTGGCATCAAAATCGGCGAACATGACGTCACTCTGACGTCATTTCCGGCCGACCTATGGAAACTACGAATTTTTCCTTTGCACACAAGGTGCAAATTCATGCACTGCAAGTTTCGTGTTGATGCGTCTAGCGGTTTAGAAGATATTGCAGAAAAACAGGAGGGAGGCTCTCTAGCGCCCCCCCCCCCCCCCCACAACCCTGCAGTCATGCGCGGGTTAAAATGGGTACCAGTCGCTGAGTCTCGTAACGGCGCACCTGGTTCCCAAGACAAACAGCTGCTGATACAGAACGGTTTTCAACAATTTCCAGCTTATTAGTTTACCAGAAAATTTTCCTCAAAATGCCTAGCAGATACGATACCGGGGCAACTACTAAGTGGGTTAGAACAAGTGTTAGCTGTTAGCTCAAGTGTTAGCAACAAGTTTTCACTAAGTTCGCTCACCTGCTGTTGGCCGGGCGCCTCCGGCCCAGCGGCGGTGTCTCCGCTGAACGACATCCTGCAACTGTGACCGGGCGGAGCCGCCGCCGACTGTCTTTTGTGCTGTTCGGAGCTGGCGGCCAGTTTATTTAGGTACCTACGGAGAAGCCGAGAGGGGCCCGGGCGCGCGGGGGGAAGTCCCACCGCCGCCCTGCCGGTCCGTTTGTTGACTAGATGAAGTCAGCTACTTGGCAACGCCATCAGCTATTTTTGGCAACGATGAAGCTGATTTCACTCCTCAGCGAGGAAAACACGATTTTGGAAATACACATTACACAAGCACTGATTTTGGAAAAGAAGTGCTGCCACCTGTGCCTCGTTTCATAAAGCGAGTCCGTAATTTACGGCAGTTTTTGGGCTTGTATTGCAAGTGCATGTGAAGCGATAAATTTATTTCCCCTTCTCCCTTCTGTTCTTGCTTGCAAAATAAAGAAATTCAGCTATTCAAACTATCGTCATCGCTCCACATACACTTGCAATACAAGACCAAAAACCGGCGAAAGTTACGGACTCGCTTTATGAAACGAGGCCCTGGTGCAAGAAGAATAAACCAGCTTTAATATGGCCGTTGTTTGTATGGTAGTCCAACGTTGAAGCATACCTTTTTTGTGGCCTGAAGTTGGAACGTCAATTTGCAGCATCCGGAAATGATCAATATTGATCGAAAACATAATTTTGATGAAAAAAGAAGAATACGTTAAGTTGAAAGAGGAGGCGATTTCATCCAGATGCGGTATTTTACTTTTTGAAAGTATTTTTGTTTATGACGACCGCCATGTAATGACGGATGATGCGCAGCCGTCAATTAGCAAAAATTATTTCAAGAAGTAAGCCACCGTATCCGGATAAAATGAACTCTCTCAACTTCACATATTATTTTACATCAACATCATGTTTTCGATCAATATCGATCATTTTCGGATGCTTCAATTTTAAGTTCCAACTTCAGGCCACAAAACAAACTGCCATACAAACAACGGGCACATAAATGAAACTGCCGCTTTACCTGACGGCAGTATGTGGTCCACTGTGGTCCACTGTGGTCAACTATGGTCCACTGTGGTCCACTGTGGCTTACTGTCGTCCACTATGTTTTGCTGTGGTCCACTATAGTCCACTATGGTTTACTGTGGTCCGCTATAGTCCACTGTGGTTTACTGTGGTCCACTGTGGTTTGCTGTGGTCCGCTATGGTCCACTGTGGTCCACTACAGTCCACTGTGGTTTACTGTGGTCTACTGTGGTCCTCTGTGGTTTACTGGGGTCCCCTCTGGTGGGTGAAGCACGGCCGATTTGTTTGCATAAATCTGTGGCTGCATGGTCTGGCACGTCTGAGGGGCTCCACCAGCTGCACCGCTAGATAGCGTCACTCATTTCGCAGTCCCTATCCGGGTCAGAGCCTCAGGGGACACCCCCCCCCCCAGTGTGTGGGAGGGGTGAATGGCCAATCGGCGCTGCTTAGACAAGGCTGTGTTGACTGGCACGACCGAGGGACTGTGCCGCGGACGGGACGGACCGGCGGCCTTTGGACGCGGCGACTGAGCCGAGTTACTTCCGTGAACAGTTAGTTCACTGTCCAGTAAGTCAACTGAAAACAGTCATTCGGTTGATGAATGTCTTTGAGCTGGTATGGCTCAGTTTCGTTTTGTTTATTCATGAAATCATCAACAGGCATGTATCAAATGATGGATAAAAGCATCGTATAACCATAGTGTAATAAATAACACTATGGTATATTACACTATGGTATTATAACCCTCGCACTGGCATGGCATTTTTTCATTACACGGCCTGGCAGGGGGGGGGGGTCGATGCACCCCCCCCCCCCCCGCGCGATTGGCTCCTATGGCACCTAGAAACACCAAATTTAGTAGGTACGTGGGCCCCCTGGAGTTCTCGCCCTTGTGCAAATTGTGTTGCTCTAGGTCGATATTTAGTGGGTTTTGGGAGGTATAAATGTAAAAATTTCGCTAAAAACAGGTCAAAAGTGTTTCGCTTATGGCTTCTGATCTAATAAAGATAGAACAAAAAGAAAAGTACCAGTGAACTCAGCACGTCAAGGCGCGTCGAATGATCTACTTTTTAGCTTGCTTAAGCGTACTTAAAGTTTTTTTTAATTATTAAGTAAACTTTAATTAATTAATTAAGTTCAAGCTAACCAAATTGCATCATATATCGCATATCATTCAATTCGGCTAATCACCAGGAACACAATGACACCATTTTTAGGCTCTAGCGCCATTATGTGCCAAGTTATTGGCAAAAACGTCATTTGACCTCAGTTGACCTCATTTGACCTGACCCATGGATAAGTGCACCAAACAAAGAAGCACCAAGTGACCTGCTGTTAAGTACCTACTGTGGATTCAAAGCACAAAAGTGATAGAACGAAGCGGATATCTCCAGTATTTTCCGAATTTAGTATTTTCTGGTATTTTCCATAGGTTTTACATTACGACGTAATGACCTCTAACTGACCTCAGGTCAGTGACCTAGAAAACCCCGAACTACATGCTATACAATTCGGTGAACTTAGCACATCCTGAAAGTTTGAAGGAAGTCAGTCTAAAACTGTGAGTTGGACAGGTGTAAAAAGAAAATTGAAATTTGACCGTGACCTTGTACCGGATTTTTTGACCTGGTGACCTGAACCGGGACCTAAAATTTTTCAGGTCATATGCAAAAAGGTTGCCCCATAGGCTGTGCCAAATTTAGCGGTACTGCGCGCCTCCGTTTTTACGCTATCTTCGACAAACCTTAGGGGGGTCGCATCGACCCCCCCCCCCCCTGCCAGGGCGAGGGATAAAATAATATCCGCTACAAGTTGGAAACCACAAGTTCACTGCTGGCGTACCTGTTTACCGTCCTCACTGGACCCTAGCTAAACCTGATTTTCCGTTATTTTTTTCATTGATTGTTTTTACCCCTCCTAACCCTTCAACTTGGCCTTAGGACCCACTAAGAATTGTTCCCAAAGGTAACCAATGAACAGTGTTACCGAACCATAACAACAACTTTTCTGCACTAGGTAAGTGAAAAGGCTACAGCAAAACAACTTGCTCCAGGCGTGGGCCAAAGTTGCCCTTGGTGGACAAAGTTGCACGAAACTACGATACCTAACCACAATATCTTACTCCGCGTCAGAGTTCCTAGCTCTGGGACACCTCGTGTTTGGCGACTGATTGCAGGGTTTTTTGGTCACCTGGAGTAGGTTCATTAGGAAAATTATAATACTTTGGTCAATTTGGAATGAATAGACACACAACTATGTAATGCGAATTCCGAGATCGACCGTGACCTCTTGTTAGCGAGAAGAAGGAGCAAGGGGGGACACTAACAGACCACACACTAACAACAGGTCAGACTATCACTCAGCCCCAAACTCAGACCCCCCTCCCCTCCCCCTTACCAACAACCACCGTCCTCGGTCCTCCACTCTGAAGGCCTGCCTATCAGCACATCCTGGCGACTTTTTCCTTATCGCACCCCGTCGGAAATCCGACTGGAACAGAGGAAAAAACACTATACCGTGTATTTTTCTTATCGAACCGAGTACCAGGGGTCAACATCTTACGGGGCGCCGAAGATGAGTGTGCACGTGCGGTGCGTCATGTGCATCTCCTATCGGACAAATAAAGGCCGTGTCGGCGGCTCCACCCGGTCAGAGCTCCAAGATGTTCAGCGGAGAGACCGCCGCTGGGGCGGAGGCTACCGGCCGACAGCAGGTAAGGCAGTATTGATTTACTGCCTACAGGGCAGCAGGTCAGCTGAGACTATGTCAAGGGTGTTTTGAAGTTTCAACAATTTACCCCGTGCCGTGCTGGCATGGGAGGGGCTATCTTTGCCCTTCAGGGGCCGTGTTCACGTTGACTTCGTAAGTCGATTTTCTTTCGTAAGTATAATTTGGTATTCACGTCGACACTTCGATAAGTTTTTATCGACGGAGTTAACGTGATTAACAAAAAATTGCTTAGGAAGTAGGTCATACGTGAGAAAATTATTACGAAAATGATCGGCGTGAATACGGCCCCAGGTGTTTGAACACCGGGGGGGGTGCTCAAACACCCATTGTGGGTTTTCGCGAATATCTAAATAACAGCGGCACGAAACGCCGCTGTTTTTGATACCCCTTATCATACACCAATTCTACATATGTTGTAAAAAAATTTCAGACCGAGGACATTCAACGTCAGGTAGCTAGGTCACTTCAAGTGATCTCACCTCATAAAAAGATTTTGTCTGCCATAGGTACACCTAGTGACCGATCGCTTTGAAAGTCTCAGCGACTGATCAGAGCAATAGTAGGTATGTACAATATGTATGTCTCGGAATCTTGATATCGGTGACCTAAGGTTAGGTCAATTTTGCGACCTCTCCATTATAATAAGCAAATGGGACCAGACGTTGCGCGAAATGACAGGACGCAAAAAGACTGATACCATCCCACCATTTGAAGGAAAAGCCGGAGAAATACTTACTGACAATTACACAAAGGCTCCTTCGTTCATATCCTTCGACCCAGTGGGGGGCATATGTTACCACCCTGTCTCGTTTTTGCGTGTAAATAAAAACCGCGGCGCGTAGCGCCGCGCCCCTTAACCCGGCCGGGCCCGGGGGGTAATCCCAACCACCGCAGCCCGGGGGGGGCGTTTTTCGCCCCCCCTGTCTAACTCCGTAAATAAGGGAGCTACGGAAACAAAAGCGATACCAAACGAAAGGTCCTTACGAGACGATTCTAATGCACCTAAAATTTTTGACCTCAGGTCAATTTTCAAGGTCAGAGGTCAAGGTCAAAGGCCAAAACCGGCACATGTGTAGTGATCTCAAAGTAAGCCTTCTAGAGGACGGCAGACTGCATCAAACCGGCAAACTTGGGTGTCAAACGAAAGAAGAGAATCTGAGGATTCTGAAAATGTGCTCCAAATCAAAGGTCAAGGTCAAGGTCACGCTCAAAATTGACCTCAAACTTGGCACTTTTTCGCACATCTTGCGTGCTAACGTCCAAGATGTTTTGAAATGTTTTGAGGCTTATCAGTTCCCTATTTGTGGTTCATCTTACGATACAAGGCTGCTCAAAGGTCAAGGTCACAGAAGAGTATCCCTGCTAGAGGCTATTTCACTGATTCAAGTTAGTAATAATAAATAAGACAATTTTGCCATCCGGAAGCTCTAAATGAAGGCTTAGAGGAAAATAGATGTCAGATTCGTGATCAGCGGGTACAAATCCATCATAAACGACCTTCAATGTGTCAAGGTCAACCAGAGGTCATTCGAGGTCACATGAGGTCAACATGAAACTTGACCTTTTCCGAACAAAATATACATCATTCGACGCGGCTTGACAAGGCGAATGCGATGGTACCACTGCCGTAGCTCTAGGACCATTTTTGTCGAAGTTATTTGCGAAAAACTAAAACCACATTTCGGGGTCGTTGACCTGACCTCTGACCTCAGGTCACCAAAACAATTTTTCCATTTTTCTCTAGGTCAAACGCTACACAGCCGTGCTCGTAATTTGTCTTTATCTCTAAAACTCTATTTTTAGCAGCTATTTGAAGTTTGCGTCTGTGACGCCGAAGTTTGCCGTGCAGGGGTCTAGAAAAATGGACCTTGTGACGTCATCAAGGGGGCTAGGTCCAAATTTTTTACTTCAGAAGATGTCAAATTGATGGGAGAAAAGGTACTGAAAGTTTCGCCTTCCTATCCCTAAGCGTTCGGGAGTTATCGCAAATATTCGCCAGGGGGGGCGAAAAACGCCCCCCCCCCGGGCCCGCGAGGGTTAAGGTAGCTTTCCGTACATCAGCTTTGGACAATGTGTGAAATTTTTGACCCCAGGTCATGTCAGGGCAGGTCACCAGGTCAAGTTAACCCGCGCCCCATAGGGGGGGCCGAAACGGCCCCCCCCCCCTGTCCTTTTCCGTCGATATCTCCTAAACGGCTGAAGATATCGCCACCAAACTTTCAGGATCCCTATGGGTATCAATTTTACACATTATGACCAAAAATTTTTCCAGAGGCTATGATAGGTTGGCCACAAATGACGTCAGAATGACGTCATGTTCTGCCATTTTCGACCCAAAAAAGACCTTCGCGAGAAGAGCTGTCAGGCCTACAGCTTTGAAGATACAGGACAATGATCGACCATAAAAGGTGTATAATTGACAGGGCTACAAAATTGCTATCTCGGATTTTTGAAACTTTTGAGTTTTGACCCCCAAAAATCAAAAATGCAATTTTTTGGATATATTAGACAAAAAAAAATCCAAAAAGTTTTTTGAGTTATGAAAAACCGGAATATATGTATGTGATAGTACCTACCGTCTTCTATCTACATACCAAATTTCAGATCGATATCTCTTTTTTTGGCCAAGTTATAGAAAAAAAACTGTTCAAAAATGATGACGTCAAATTTTCAAATGGCAATTCTAGACCACGTAGGGCAAAACAAAGACCACCATTGAACTCCCCGTGACGAGTTGCATCGAATCGATACCCATTTTATGCAAAAATATCAACTTTGAAATTTGACCTATTTTGACCTGACCTTGACCTGACCTTCACCGGAACATAATGTAAACTGACCCCAAAGGCTGCCTGACCCACACAATCGCATTTGTCATGTAAAATGAACCATAACACATGTATCACACGACACTTTCATATTGTGACCCCCAGTGACCTCACCTCTGTGACCTGATCTGGTGTCAGTGACCTCAGATAGCGAAGTATGTGTTTGACGAACAAGGTACCATGGATGGTTTTCAATAACTTACCAATTTACTCGATTTCACAACACATTTCTTGAAATGCCTGTGAACGGTGAAAATCTGACCTTTGACCTGACCTGTGACGTCATCAGTTTGACCTAGGTCAATAAAATTTGGTCACAAGGTAGTTTCCCGGTGGGGCTATCGAACGCCGTTTGAATTTTGAAAATCGGCCGGTAAATTTCCTAGATCTCAGGGGGGGCCGAAACGCCCCCCCCCCCTCCCCCTACGGGTGGTAGGGTCCGCCGGGAGCCCTACGGGGCGCGGGTTAACCCGCGCCCTGCTGGAGGGGGTGTTTGAACACCCCCCCCCCTCTTGTGGTTTTTCGCAAATATCTCAAAAACGGCGGCGCTCTGCGCCGCCGTTTTTTGGTACACCTTATCATACATCAATTCTACACATGTTGTAAAAATTTCAGACCAAGGTCATTCAAGGTCAGGTAACCACGTCACTTAAAGTGACCTCACCTCATAAAAAGTTTCAATGTCTGTCATAGCTACACCGAGTGACCGATCGCTTTGAAACTTTCAGCGATTGCTAAGAGCAATAGCATGTACAAAATGTATATCTCAGAATTTTGATATCAATAACCTAAAGTCAGGTCAATTTTGCGACCTCCCCATTATAAGTCAATGGGAGAAAATTGAAATGCGTCTCTTTTGGACGGAAGACATTATATACACTCCCAAACACTGAATTACAAGTGGTTTAGACACACTGAACATGAAAATGGTGTCCGTGACCCCTGTTCATGCCCTGAGGTCATCTTAGGTCACGAATGGTATATAACAGTTTTTCGCAAATAACTTTTTATAGAGGCATGCTAGAGCGATCAAAAGGCCTTAGATGTGTTCAGATCGACGATACGGACCGACTGATATGCAACATGACCCTTTCCGGTCACCTTGACCTGAGGTCAAATTTTCAAGTTGACCTGTCAAGGTCAAGTTATAATTCATTCGATGCGTCTTGACGAGAGGAACACGATGACGGTAAAAGTAAGCTCGTACAAGGCTTGGGTCAAAAGTTATTGCAGAAAAACTGTTTCCGAAAAAATCGGCTATTTGTGCAATTTTTGCCCCCTGTAGGCAAAACCGTTGACGTTAGGTCAAATCTGAGAGAATTATTCAGAAAGGGTGTTAATAGGGCTATCGAATGCGCTTTTCCGCGGCGCTGTAGCTATATTGGTTCCCGAGTTATGCGTTGGCTTCTTGGAAATTGTCGACATTCGACCTGGAAATCGGCGAAATTTTGCCTTCAATGACCTCTGGTGACCTGACCTTTGACCTGACCAAAAAATTGACCGAAGTGATTTCCTCATTATTTTTGACGCTCTTTCGAACGCCGCCTTCCGCGTATTGCTACGTGGCCCAAGAGCCGAGTTAGAAGGGGGGTGTTCAAACACCCCCCCCCCCCAGCAGGGCGTGGAAATCCAGGACCCCCAGCCGGGCGCGGGTTAACTGACCTAGCCTAAAAAAGTTTTCAATCATGTCCAGCCTGCAGTGTTTGTCAGAGAGGTTTTAAACTTGGTGGATTGCATGATGTTATGGGCGCCTACAATTTGTATATCTCGGATTTTTTATATCCGTGACCTAAGGTCAGGTCAGTGACGTGACCTTCCCATTAAAAGCCAATGGAGAAAAATGAAAATGCCTCTAGATCCGTGTGTACGCATAGGAACAGTCCAAATATTTCAGAATCACAATGATTTGGACCACCCGTGACGACCAAGTTGTCTTTTTTGCTGATAGCCTCTAGAAAGGTCATCCGAGGTCATTTGAGGCTACAAACATATTTTTGCCAATAACTCGTGATTGTTAAGAGATAGAACGCTGGGGATGGTCTCATTGTGTTTGTCTTGCCGAGACGCATCGACTAATATGCAACATGACCTTTTCCGGTCAGGTTTTCCGGTCAGGAAATTTTCAAGTTGACCTTTCAAGGTCAAATTATAGTTCATTCGATGCGTCTCGGCGAGGGGAACACGATTCTGGCAATAGAAATGTTGTGGCTTTTTTAAGTCAAAAGTTATTGTCGAAAAACATTTCAGTAAAACAGCTATTTTCAGAGTTTTTGCCCTTTGGAGGCTAAACCGTTGACCTGAGGTGAAATTTTCAAGTTGACCTTTCAAGATCAAATTATAGTTCATTCGATGCGTCTCGGCGAGGGGAACACGATTCTGGCAATAGAAATGTCGTGGCTTTTTTAAGTCAATAGTTATTGTCGAAAAACACTTAAGTAAAAACAGCTATTTTCAGAGTTTTTGCCCTCTGGAGGCTAAACCGTTGACCTGAGGTCAATTTTGATAATGACCTTATCGAAAGAAGAGTTTAAGAACTATCGATTGCTTTTCCATACATTTTCCTAGCTATCATAGTTCCTGAGATAAATGCATGTTTTCTGAAAAATATAATGACGTTTGGCAAATTTTGATCTTCGATGACCTCCAGTGACCCCAATATTGCTCTAAGATGAAAAATGACCGAAATACTTTCAAACGTACGCATTGAGAGCTATGGATTGCTTTTTACCGCGTCTTTCTAGCCTCTTAGTTTTTGAGTTAGAGGTGGGTGGTAACATATGCGCCCCCCCCCCACCCCCACCCCCACCCCCCACACACACACACACTAGGGCGAAGTTGGCTGAGACCGCCACTGGGGCGCGGGATATAGTTCATATAACATATAGTTCGGTTTTTCGATGACACTGACCTGAGGTCAGTTAGAAGTCATTACAATGTTAGGCCTATGGGAAAATATTCAATTCCAAAAATACTGGAGATATCCGCTTCGCTCTATCATTTTTGTGCTTTGAAACCTTAGTACTTAATATTATGTCACTTTGTGCTTCTTTGTTTGGCCTACTTATCCATGGGTCAGGTCAAATGAGGTAACTGAGGTCAAATGACGTTTGTGCCAACTGCCAATAACTTGTGACATAATAAAGATACAGCTTTCAAAATGGTAACATTCTGTTCCTCTTGAAGAACCGAGTCGAATGATATGCAGCATTAAGCATTTAGACCATTCTTAAGACTGAAGTTGTACTGAAGATGTGCTTAACTTTTTAAGTACACTTAAGTCAGTAAAAAGAAATATATCATTCGACGCGCCCTGACGTGCTGAGCTTACTGGTGCTTTTCTTTTTGCTCTAGCTTAATTAGATGAAAAGGTATAAGCAAAAAAACTTGTGATCTGTTTTTAGCGAAATTTTTACATTCATAGGTACCCCCAATACCCCCTTAACCCTCGCCCTGGCAGGGGGGGGTCGATGCGACCCCCCCCCCTCCCCTAAGGTTTTTCGAAGATAGCGTAAAAACGGCGGCGCGCAGCGCCGCCAAATTTGACACAGCCTATGGGGCAACCTTTTTACATATGACCTGAAAATTTCAGGTCCGGGTGACCTTGGGTCAGGTCACCAGGTCAGAAAAACCGGTACAAGGTCATGGTCAAATTTCAATTTTCTTTTTGCACCTGTCCAACTCACAGTTTTTGACTGATTTCCTTCAAACTTTCAGGATGTGCTAATTTCACCGAGATGTATAACATATAGTTCGGGTTTTTTAGGTCACTGACCTGAGGTCAGTTAGAGGTCATTACGTCGTAATGTTAAGCCTATGGGAAAATACTAAATTCGGAAAATACTGGAGATATCCGCTTCGTTCTATCCCTTTTGTGCTTTGAAACCACAGTACTTAACAGCAGGTCACTTGGTGCTTCTTTGTTTGGTGTACTTATCCATGGGTCAGGTCAAATGAGGTCAACTGAGGTCAAATGACGTTTTTGCCAATAACTTGGCACATAATGACGCTAGAGCTTAAAAAATGGTATCATTGTGTTCCTGGTGATCAGCCGAATCGCATGATATGCCATATGATGCAATTTGGTTAACTTGAACTTAATTTATTAATTTAAGTTTACTTAAAATTTAAGAAAAACTTTAAGTACACTTAAGCAAGCTAAAAAGTATATCATTCGACGCGCCTTGACGTGCTGAGTTCACTTGTGCTTTTATTTTTGCTCTATCTTAATTAGATCAAAAGTTATAAGCAAAAAACTTTTGACCTGTTTTAAGCGAAATTTTTACATTTACACCCCCCAAAACCCCCTAATTATTGGCCTAGAGCAACCAAATTTGCACAGGGGCGATAACTCCAGAAGGCCCACCTACCTACCAAATTTGGTGTTTCTAGGTGCCATAGGAGCCAATCGCGAGGGGGGTCGCATCGACCCCCCCCCCCTGCCAGGCGGTGTTATGAAAAATGCCCTGCCAGGGCGGGGGTTAAATATTGACCGAGAGCAACCAAACTTGCACAGGGGTGAGAACTCTAAGGGGCCCACCTACCTACCAAATTTGGTGTTTCTAGGTGCCAAAGTAGCCAATCGCGAGAGGGTCGCATCGACTCCCCCCCCCCCCCCCCCTGCCAGGCCGTGTTATGAAAAGTGCCCTGCCCGGGCGAGGGTTAAGCTGAGGCTAACAAAAGTAGGAGCTTTTTAGCCCTAACGATCACCCAAATCAGGTACTCCATTTCTCACGTTCCGAAAACAGGCCCTTGTCGAGAAGCGTGGTGCCTTGTAGGCCAAGAAGCTTCCTGTCGCAGAGGCTAGGCTCGGCCAATCAGCATGCAGTCATTAAATTACGCAACATGATTGGTCAACACGTGATTAGCTTCCAGCCACAGCTATTTAGCGTCTACCATAGCTGTAATAACTAATACAGTCGCTACTTAATAAAAATTCTCTTTATGAATATTTTCTTTAATTTAATTTAATAATTATTTTCCTTTACAATAATTTTAAGTTTACAAAGTTATAAAGCTGGAGCAAAAAAATGGGGAAAGTGACATATTTCCCTGAATGCCAATTCATCCTTGGGAAAGTCAAACTTTGGCTTTGAAAACATCAGAGCCAGACTTGCGAAGCATAACGCTCCGCATTCTCCTATTTCAGACGACCTCAAGACAGTTCCTGTACGTGGACGACACTGGACCGGAGAGAAAGCTGCGGCTGAAGGAGGAAGTCCTACAGGATTTCCTAGAAAGTGATGACGTTGTTGTTGTTGTTGTTGTCTCCCTCCAGCCCTAGGGCGTAGCCAGTCGGCTCTGGAGGGAGACGAAGGCGGCCCCCAGGGTCGCCACTTCGTCGTTGCTGCGCAAGTCCTCGTGGGTCGGGTGGATCGATCCGAATACACGGAATCGGCTGTTCATTAGGGCGGGGCACCGCATCAGCACGTGTGCCGGGGTATCCGCCTCTTCGCGGCAGAGCTCGCACCGGGCCGCGGGGCACCTCTTGTTTTCGCACCCGGCGCAGTCGTTGGTGGGTTTCTTGCCGATTCGGTGTAGGTATTGTGAGGACCTGGACCAGTGGCCGGCGCGCAGCTGATGAACATCCACAGCGCTCGACCGGTCGCCCCCCGGGATCGGCGGGGGGAGACGGGGGCCCTGCAGCTGTCGGTACCAGCCGTCGGGCCAGGCTGCTATGGTCCTCGCGCGCGCCAGCCTTGCAGCTGCTCTCTGGATCGTCGTGGTACTCGGCGTGGCTGAGTTTTGGTCCAGGGCGGAGGCCTCCCCCGCCAGGGTGTCTGCCCTCTCGTTTCCAGGTATCCCGCAGTGCGAGGGGACCCATTGTAGGTGTATGGCTCGTCCTGAAGAGGCCAGGGAACACAGGGCTCTCCAGATTTGTATTCCGAGCGGTGTCGTCTGCGCCGTCGGTCCCTCGCGGAGGCGCGCGAGCGCCGCCATGGAGTCGGTGCAGAAGATGATGGGGTCCTCCTCGTGTGCGGGGTTGTCCGTTAGGTAGTCGGCGGCTGCTTGGAGCGCGATCATCTCCGCTCTGTAACTAGAGCAGAGGCGGCCGGCGGCGATGCGGAGCTTTGTCACCTCGCCGTCCGGTCTCTCGATGAACGCGCCTGCTCCTCCGTCGGTGATGCCTCCGGATGCCGAGCCGTCTGTCCAGCACCACGTGGCGCACTGGGGGAGTGACGCCAGGTGGAGCGTCGCGGTGGTGAGTCTTTGTTGGGCTGATGCTGCTGGTGGGAGTGCTGCACCTACATCCAGGTGGAAGTAGACTGGGCCTGTCAGGACCCATGGAGGCTCTCGTGGAGGGAGCATCGGCTCGACGGGGGGAGCGACCCCGATCGCCGCCAGGACCTCTCCTCCCACTTGGCGCCATCCGGTTGTCGATAGTCTTGTGGGGGGGTCGCTGGATGCCACCGCACGGAGCGGGTCTCCCTCAGGCAGGGCGTGGGCCTTCGCCAGGAGTCGCGCCGCCAGGACTAGGCGGCGCTCCGCCACCGGGGCGAGGCCGGCCTCCGCCATGACGGCGTGGGAGGGGGTCGAGATCGGGCACCCGGTGATCACCCGCGCCGCTGCACGCATCTCCCTCTCCAGGAGGGTTGCATGAGCGGGGGATGTGGCCGGGAGCCAGGCGGCGGCAGCGTGCTCGATGGCGCCGCGCACATACCCGTTGGCGATGGTGCGGAGTTGGCGTTCTTCGAGACCCCAGTCTCGTCCTGTGAGTCTCCTGAGTTGGGCAGTTCGCGGGCGCACTCGTTGACGCAGGTTACGGCAGTGGGGGCCGAAGTGCAGCAGTCGGTCTATGGTGACTCCCAGGAGCTTGAGGTGGTCTCCCGCGGACACGATCTTCCCCGCTACCCGGAGTGAGCAGTCGGTCGCGTCGCGGGCCCACTGGGAGAGGACCAACGCCTGCGTCTTCTCGCCTGCCACCTGCATCTTGGCTGAGCGCGCCCATTCCGAGAGAGCGTCGGCTGCTCGTTGGGCTCTCTCCTTGGCGGTCTTGATGTCGTTGGCCGCACACAGGGCCGCCGTGTCGTCGGCGTACATGTAGGCGGTTGTTCCTGGGACTCTCTGAAGTGCAGCGACGAGGGGCGCCGACCATAACAAGAACAGGGTCGGGGACAGGACACTGCCCTGGGGCAGGCCCGCCCTGAACGCCCTCACGTCGCTGTAGGTCCCGTTCAGTTCCACGCGTGCCCTTCGGTCTCTCAGGAACTGCCAAATCCATGAGATGAAGCAGAGCGGGATGTCTTGCTCTAGCAGTCTTACTCTTAGAAGTCGGTGATCCACAGTGTCGTAAGCACGACTGAAGTCGAACAAGTGATGACGTCGCCGACAAGCCCGTGGCGGTGATTTCGGTGGCCGGAGCATTCCGAACTGGCAAGTCGTTCCTGTTGAGCGCGATGTCCCGTTATTTGGCAGCTGAAGACAAAAAGCAATGGCGTGATGTCAAAAAAGGGAGCTTCACATGGAGCAATGGAGCGGACTCTCATACCAACGGCATGTTCATCTCGCCTCCGAAAACAATCACTTTGGATTCCGGAGAAGAGGCTGTCCTTTTTCTTTTGGACACGCAGGGGCTGTTCGACGACGATTCGAACATGGCTGATGCCACCAACATCTTCGCACTGAGCACACTTCTCAGCTCCAAGGCAGTGTTCAACCTTCCAAATAACTTAAAAAGCGATGACCTAGACCACCTTCAGCTTTTCGCCGAGATCGGCCGCATGGCCAGAGATCGATCTAACAGAACAGCCTTCCAGAACCTACTCTTTCTGATTCGCGATTGGGATCACCCAGCTACTCATCCGTTCGGGAAACAGGGAGGCGATGCTCTGGTCAAAAGACGTCTGAGAAGTGACAAGGTGGACCTCGACCAAAGACGACAGCACATTGAAGGATGTTTCGCAAACATCGAAGGGTTCCTCATGCCCCATCCGGGAAAAGCAGTGGCCCGTAGCTCGGACTTTTCTGACGACGATATGGACGAGGAGTTTGCGACCCATCTGGACGAGCTGCTGACCTTGCTGCTCTCTCCAGACAAGATCCCGCTGAAGATGAACGGCAACCGTCCAGTGACGTGCGGAGAGCTGGCTACACTGATCAGGATGTACGCGGAGCTCTTCCAAAGCGGCAAGCTTCCGGAACCAAAGGGAATCCTGGAGACAGTCGCTGAGGCCTATAACACAGCAGCTGTCGATGCTGAGCTCAACAACTATGTGAGAAATATGAACGAACTACTGGCGGAAGATGCTCCGCTGCTGACCGAAGAAGTCCTGAGGAAGAAGCACAGCGAGGAAAAGTCTGCAGCAGTTGAATGTCTCAAAAACAGGGACACCATCCCAGATCCGACAAAAGACGGAGGCTTCTACTGTTCACGGCTTGAGGAAAAGATAGAAGAATGGTTGAAAACGTCAGAAAAAATGTTCACAGAAAGATGTGCAAACGATCAGGAAAAGGCAGTAAAAATGAATGAAGACCTGGTGAATGAGTGTATCGAGACATTCGACGCATCGATGCGTGACTTGGAGAGTGACGAGCCTGTTGGGGAAGAGAAGATCAGAGAAGCCTACCACGAAGCAGGAAAGGCTGCTGTAGATAGCTTCACACAAGGCATGGTTACGTTGGGATCATACGTACCAACAGATTGTAAACACAAGTTGGAAGTGACTTTGAAGGAAAGGCTCGACCAAATGCTGGCAACAGACGAGAACTTGTCGAACATGAAGGTAGTGGAAAATCATTTTCAAAGTTACACGGCGCGTATGAAAGATCTTGTTGAGGGTCCAGGTTATCTGGACAATGATCTAGTGTTGGGGAGTCACAACAAGGCGAAAGCAGAGACACTGCGGACATTGAACCCGCTGATCAGCATGCTTCACGTCACTGAGTGTGGCAGTCGGTACTCTGACCTGCTGCAGAGCAGGATGGACGCATGGTTTCAAACTTCGCAGGACCTCTTTGACGAAAAGTGTGCACAGGACAGAGCGAAAGCGGACGAAGCGAATCGTGCACTTGTGGGCCAATGCTTGCAGTTATTTCAACGTGAAATGGCATCTCTGGAAAATTCCCAGACCACTACCAAACTGGAAGTAGAGGAAGCCATAGGAGAGGCAAGCCAGACGGCCATGCAGCGTTTTGAACGTGAAAAGGTTACATTTGGATTGCACAATGCTGAAGACAGTCGTCAGCAGTTGCAGAAAAACATTAAGGAAAATATTCATCATATTCTCAGCCGAGTAGAGGCAAAGTCAAACAAAAAGGTTGTCGAGCATCAGTTCCCGCAATACCAGCAGAAGATGGAGGCCTTCCTAGGTGATTGTTCGCTGGTTGACGAAGACCTTATCAAAGAAGAGCACTCAAAGGCTAAGGCTGTGCTGCTGGAAGGAATGAAGAAACTACTGAGTGTGGAACACTTAAACAATTCTGAAAATGACTACTGGGTTATGCTTCATAAGCAAATGGACGAATGGTTTGAACAATCGCAGGAAAAGTTCCGCAAAAAGTGTGTGACAAACAAAAAAGAAGCAGAGAAAACAAACGAAGCCCTTGCTGACGCATGTTTCAGTTCATTTTCATCATCTATGAAGGAAAAGATAGGACAGCTGGGTAAATCTGGCAACCCACATCAGGTGTGCGCTACGAAGCAGGAAGAGGTGCTCAGGAGGTTCGACCGGGAAAAAACGACGATGGGGTCCTACAGAGCTGATGAGACTCGGGCGTTTCTCGAAAAACGTATTAGCGAAGAGACATCACTTCTGGTTGGGAATTTCATAGAGAAAGAAAAGAACAAGAAAAAGCGTGGTCCCATTGGACAACTTCTCAAAGAGGTCTCCAAATATTTGTAAAGTTCACATGCGGAAGCTCTGGGTGACGTAAATTGCGAAGTAGCAGCCTTAGAAAACACCGAGCGTACGACTCACGTACGACCCAGCTGCCGACGGAGCGTCAAGACCAGCCGAGGCTCGCGCAGCTGCGCCCCAGTACAACCGTGTGAAACCCCGTCTGGGGAGGCAGTACGAGGACAATTGTTCTGCGCTGTAATTCATTATCTAATCCAAAATCTTAGTTATGCCTACCAATAGGTACTCTGCCGTGTCGTATATGTTACGGGCAATATGCTAACTTGGGCAATATGCAAACTGCCCGGGCAGACTACCCACCAGCCTGGGCAGTATATGTACCGCCCGGATAATATCCATGCTACCCTGCGCGCTGCACTGGGCAGTATATGTACCGCCCGGATAATATCCATGCTACCCTGCGCGCTGCACTGGGCAGTATATGTACCGCCCGGATAATATCCATGCTACCCTGCGCGCTGCACTGGGCAGTATGTAATGCATATGAAATATTGCGGCGTGTCTCTTGAATAAAGTTCAAGTTCTGACTCAAACATGAATGGGTAGTAGGCGCTACTGGGTGATGCTTCTTACCCCGCTTTTTTTCTTGTCTGTGATTTTCACATGTCCCCTTTTAACCTTCGCCCCAGTGGGGGGGAGGCGAAGGTTGAATGTTACGTACCGGGTGGCCCAGAAAAAACGTTCCGAACTTTGGAGGCCTATATATCAAATACGAGTACAAATAACGAGCCAAAAATTTCATCAAGTTTGAGTCATTTCTTTGCGCATTGGTATGCCAAATTATAACACTATACCATCATTTTCAAGCTGGCAATCTTGAGTTGAATTAAGCAAGACATTTTTGCTTTTTTTGCCGATGTCAAACGATAGTGATAATTGGGTTAGACGTCCCCTATTATAAAAAGAATAAAAAATAGAGCACGTGAATGAAACCAACACGTATGTTCTTATTTTAAATATTTTTGTCTCACTTATGTGCCAAATATTCAAATACTGAGCCAAAATGGTGCTCATGGATGCCACTCGTTTCAACACCAAATCATGTTTCGAGCAGGAGTGGCACGGTGCATGGATTACTGCTGATTACCCTCCTTTCAGTAGATCAAACAGTAAATCGACCGGATAAGAAAAACAAACTAAAGCAGACTGGTTCCTGTGCCAGAAGACCACAGAATAGCTTATGAAAAACAACATTGCCAGCAGATGACAAAAAAAAACTGGTTGAAAAGCTACCTTTTCCCAGGAATGTCAGCCAGGAAAGCATTTGAGCCACAAGATGGTTAGAAAACTGGGAACTCCTTCCGATGCCGCCGGCACAGAGCCATCGTGGTTGCCTGAGGGAATGTGTCATCCTGAAACCCGAACCATCAATGAGACTAGCTGCCAGTAGAAGCCATGGCTCTAGCCTCTAGGCCGCGGTGCCGCGGGGTGAAAGTGACCCGTTCACTCACATTTTTTAGTAAACATCGGAGCAAAAAAGTAATTTTTACATGGCATGCTTGAAACACGAACCGTTTAAAAAGTAATTTACGGAACACCATGAAAATCACACCATTTCCTGAAAATGTGTGCCGCATTCACTATTCGAAGTTTCAATGTTGTATCTTTATCACTTTCTGAGAAATATTGATTTCAAGTTGGGAACGTTTTTTCTGGGCCACCCGGTATATGTTACGCAACATGTTACCACCCTGTCGCGTTTTTTGCGTGTGAATAAAAAACCGCGGAGCTACGCGCCGCGCCGCTTGGAGTAGTTTTCTGTACTTTAATTTTGGACAATGTGTGAAATTTTTGACCCCAGGTCATGTCAGGTCAGGTAACCAGGTCAATTTAACTGACCAAGCCTGAAAAAAGTTTACGATCATGTCCAGTCTGCGGTGTTTGTCAGAGAGGTTTTAAACTTGGTTGATTGCATGATGTTATGGGCGCCTATAATTTGTTTATCTTGGATTTTTCTATATCCATGACCTAAGGTCAGGCCAGCGGCGTGACCTTTCCATTATAAGTCAATGGAGAAAAATGAAAATGCCTCTAGATCGGTGTGTACGCATAGGAACAGTCCAAATATTTCAGAATCACAATGAT
Organism: Amphibalanus amphitrite; assembly: GCF_019059575.1. Taxonomy (NCBI): domain Eukaryota; kingdom Metazoa; phylum Arthropoda; class Thecostraca; order Balanomorpha; family Balanidae; genus Amphibalanus; species Amphibalanus amphitrite. The sequence continues at coordinate 65,317 of NW_024882954.1, read as the reverse complement.
TTGGACCACCCGTGACGACCAAGGTGTCTTTTTTGCTGATAGCTTCTAGAAAGGTCATCCCAGGTCATTTGAGGCTACAAACAGATTTTTGCCAATAACTCTCGATTGGAAAGACTGAATGCTGGGGATAGCCTCATTGTGTTTGCCTTGTTAAGATGCATCGACTGATATGCAACATGACCTTTTCCGCTCAGGTCATGACCTTGACCTGAGGTCAAATTTTCAAGCTGATCTTTCAAGGGCAAATTATAGTTCATTCGACGCGTCTCGGCGAGAGGAACACGATTCTGTCAATTGAAATGTCGTGGCTTTTTTTTAATCGAAAGTTATTGTCGAAAAACACTTACGTAAAAACAGCTAGGTTTTTTGGAGTTTTTGCCCTCTTGAGGCTAAACCGTTGACCTGAGGTCAATTTTGATGATGACCATATCAAAAGAAGAGTTCAAAAGCTATTGATTGCTTTTCGATGCGTTTTTCTAGCTATCATAGTTCCTGAGATAACGGCATGTTTTCTGAAAAAATATAATGACAATTGGCAAATGTTTACCTTTGATTGCCTCTGGTGACCCCAATATTGCTCTAAGATGAAAAATGACCGAAATACTTTCAAACGTACGCATTGAGAGCTATCGACTGTTTTTTTTTACCGCATCTTTCTAGCCCTCTTAGTTTTTGAGTTAGAGGTGGGTAGTAACATATGCCCCCCCCCCCCCACACACACACACACACTATGGCGAAGTTGGCTGAGACCGCCACTGCACTGGGGCGCGGGTAAGGAGCAACCACCACCTAGATTTCTTGAATTCAAAATTTAGTTCCTCCACATATCAAAAGAGGAAGGATTGAGCATTCAGAAGACTATAAACCATTTGAGTTACGAGAACAGTGTAGAAAGATATACACCCTCAAACCTTAGCTGGTCCGTCTTACCCCAACTTCCCCTATGTATGTATGTATGTATGTATGTATGTATTTACGTCAGCAGACACTCCACAACAGGGTGGCTATTACGTCTCAATTGTCAGAGAATAAAACGGGTAGGAGGGTCAAAACATGGTATACGGCAAACAGCAATCATCCACCGCAGCAACAGCATACACTGACACCAACATACGCTCACTCACCCCGAATTAAAGAAACGTGTCACTGCCTGTAAGCTGCTGGCTCGAGCCGTGTCACGTGATTAGGCATGGAGTTTAAAGGCGAGGTCGGCTAATCCTCGCTGCCCAGCCGCTGTTCAGGTGGCTGGCAGACGCAAGTCATGGTCCTGTCTGGTGGAGCGATTACATTGCCGTGCATCTGCGAATGATAAAAACAGCGAGGCGAGCTTCTCGGGCTCACCCAGGGTATGCACCCTGTGCGCCACAATTGCAGTCTGCGCGTCACACATCTGGCGCGGTGTGTGCAGGCCCGGGGCCCTGTTTCACGGCGGAGCGCTGCAGTGCGCTGCGCGCGTCGGCGCGTTGGGTTTCCATGGCAATATCAACAAACTTCCCTCTGACGCTACGCTATGACGTCATCGCAAAACGCTAGCACCGCGGCGCCAGCACCATTCGCACGCTTGCAGTATTCGCACTCAAACTTCTGTTCAATTGGTACTAGTTTCTTCAAGGTCTCTGTTCGAAACGCGATTTACCATAAGCTAACGGATTGCACGCAACGTCATTCGAGTGACGTCAGGGGTGTGCCTCAGCTCCTAGCGCGCTGCAGCGTCGGGCGGTGAAACAGGGCCCGGGTCGCCCCGCGCGCGAGACACGTGATCGTACCTGCGGAGACCGGCCACTACTCTGGTAGCCAATTTCACGTTTTCAATAGCCTCTCGTCGTTAGCCGCGGAGCCGTTCCCGTACACAACAGACAAGCTCACGCGCCTGACGACCAGGCCCTACACGACTGCCCCACCCTAGTAGCCACACTTTAACCTTATTGGTAAAATAGAAGCCGCCTATTTTGATGTATCGGTCAGGCATGTTCAATAAGGAATGAAATATGTCTTATGTGAAATTTCTCTGTTACATGGATATGCTGTTCTGGCGGGTCTTGCAACCCGACAACGATATTTCAGCTTTGAAGCCTTTTGCGATGTGCATGTGCATTGTGCATCTTGACCAAGAAACTATAACAATGCTATGCAAATTTTGATGAATTAGTTATTTTCTATCCGAAAGATACATGTGTACCTAGTCACCACAAAGATATGCCATATCAGGACGAGGTGAAATGTAGTAGCGTGCTGCGATGGATACCATTCATCATTTTACTCGATCCTTGACTTCATGGGGTGAGACCGAGGTCTCAAGAGTGTGTCTTTGATCTGAAACAGTAAAAAAATATCTTCACCTTGGACACGGTTAAAAACAAACATTTGCCGTGTTTTGAGCCCAATCGATCTTAGCCGTTTTCACGACGGCCATCTGGTACACATTTGGTGCACATCTGGTGCAGATTAGGTGCAGATTTGGTCAAATTAGGCTCAGTGTGTCTCTTAGTAGCTATCAGCTAGGGTTACACTAATTGCTTATATGCATGCTTTGTGATGTTATCGGAGAGCATCATCGATTAAAACACTGTAATAAATTCATAAAATAAAGATATTTGCTGTAAAAGAGATTTCTCGTAGGTTCGCGCTCGCAAAGACAGTGGTGTGGTTCCGGGTCTATGTATTGGCTTTCCCACACTGTCTTTGGGTGAAGGAAAAAGCCCATAGCCGATCACAAACAATCAAATGATAAAGCTTTTGACAGAGCACAAGTATGTCTAACACAGTTGCTGGCTAGATACATATGCCAAAGCTGGCGGCGGTGGGGCGGACGGTGGATGTCGCGCCAAATCGAACCGTGCGCTCAGGTGACACGCGCGCAGTGAAATGGCCGGGCGCAGCCGGCTACCACTCGGGTCACATTGTAGATGGCGCTGGGCTCGCGCTCGCCCGCGAGAAAGGTCATTTGTGCTCGTGCGCGCAAAAATGCTGCATTTCTCGTAGGTTCGCGCTCGCAAAGACAGTGGTGTGGTTCCGGGTCTATGTATTGGCTTTCCCACACTGTCTTTGGGTGAGGGAAAAAGCCCAACAACCCCCAACCGAACCCGCGAACACATCACTGCTAACTTTGTCGAGAATGCAGCTAGACTGCAATTAATGCATTGGCTAACTGCAGATCAGTATACTAAACTCAGCGCCATTGTTGCTCTTTTAACTACCGAGAGCTGTTTTAAAAACGAGTCCAGGGAATATGATTTGCCTGGGGTCAGCGCTCCTGGCACCGACGCAACGTTCAGACTAGCGCTGGAGCCGGGTGTGGCGCTAATTGGTGAGTCTAGGGGGATGAGCGGTCCCGATCCAACGTCTCTGGCACCGATGCAAGCGGTCGGACCAGCGCTGGAGCTTGGTGTAGCGCTGCGTGACGAGTCTTAAGATGAGCGGCCTAGCGCCAGCGTCTCTTGCACCGATGCAGGCGTTCGGACCAGCGCTGGAGCCGGGTGTAGCGCTGCGTGACGAGTCTTAGAGATGAGCGGCCTGGCACCAGCGTCTCTGGCACCGATGCAGGCGTTCGGACCAGCGCTGGAGCCAGCTGTAGCGCTGCGTGACGAGTCTTAGAGATGAGCGGCCTGGCGCCAGCGTCTCTGGCACCGATGCAGGCGTTCGGACCGCATGTTTATTAATCCCACCCAGAAATGACAAACAAGCTCTCTGATTGGCCAGTTTTTGCTGACAGACGCAGAATATTTGTCAGCCATAGAATACAATGCTTTAGCACTTTTTCAACAATGACGCATACGTTACATTTGCAAGTTAGGGCAGCTAAAATATTCTAATTGATCTTTCAAGTTAAATATAACATTTTTTGGAAGCCCGTACAGGTTGTTTCTAGTAAATTAGGTGTTACAAAGTATTAAAAGAAATGATTATTCTCTAATAAATTAAGAACAAAAGCTTTTAGCCACTAAAATCGAGTAGTAAAGTAATCTTGACTAAAATCCGCCCGACGTCTCCAGAATCCTGCGTGCGGGGACACCGCAGTCTCGGTTTCTATGTTATCGCAATGGGGAAAAATTGAAATTTTAAATGAGTCAGTATCGTGTTAGGAAGTACGGATGCTTCCAAAACTGAATGCCTTTCAATTCAAATCCCAGAATATCCTTTCGCGGAAATAGCCCTTCTCAGCCTGTCGGCCCATTCTCCAACGCTACAAGTCTGAACAGTGAGCGTCTCGTGCGTTGCTGACGTATCGCGATAAAAAGGACGGTGTCATATAATCAAATGAACTTTTCTTACGCATAGAGCATTTGAAACCACACACCAAACGCCTCCCTTTCCTGTTTTCTACTGCTGCCTTCTTCACATACCTACCCAATGACCGTTCCAGCTCGACGTTTCTTATCGACTGCCTCACATTCAACGGCCATATCCCACCCAAGATTCATCCCACCTACGCTGAAAACCAATCGGAGGCACTTTCAATCGTCCCTTGAATAAAATTGCTACCTTCCTACACGCATTTCGAGGAGAACGAGGCCCAGAAAAGGCATGCATAAAACGATCGGTTTTGGCCTCCATGGCATAAGCCAGCAGGCCTAACAGCATATTGATTGAAGAACATTTTCGAGGACATGATATCTATTAGATATTATTTGCAAAGGTATTGTAAACATAACGTCCGCATATCGCAGCTCTGAATCTGCTGGTGTCAGTCCCATGCAGGGCAGCCACCAGACCACCGCCCCGCCGCCTGCCGTTCACTGATCATACAGGCCGGCTGTCCCAGTGTCTCATCAAACGATCACAGCTGACTCAGTATTTATAAAATGCCAAACAAAAACAGACACGCAATATTGTGGATCATGCCAGCTCTTTAAGTCATGCGCGTGGATATATATCGGTAGTTTTCCTATCACAGATCACACTGAGCAGAGCAAAATCGTAGACACGCAGCAATAAATAATGCATTATCAAGTACACCGTCACCGATCGATGCATCGTGGAATACACCGAATAATATGTACATCACTGCTTTAACGTTCCCCCAGGCGGGTGGGGGCGTTTCTGGCCACACCTGACAATTTTGTGCTTGCATAAATAAAACGACACGAAACTTAGCATAGCTTATGTATAATGCATCGATTCGCATCATTTGTGAAAAAATGTAACCCCATGTCACCTAAGGTCAGGTCAGGTCACCATGACGCAGAAGTTTGAAACTCGAGCTGTTGCATGAGAGAATCAGTACCAACATCTTGAATATCTTTAATTTTGATATCGGTGACCTAGGGTCAGGTCAACTTTGAGACGTCTCCAGTTTCAGTCAGTATGAGGAACTCGAGAGGCTCTGCTTTTGAAACAAAAACACTAAAACATCGCGATCTATCGTATGCTCCTGAGGTCATCTCAGGTCATGTAACGTCTCCAACATTTCATTTTTGTACATTGATTTTAGATGGAATGTGGCCAGAGCGCTAAAAACATCATAATCATAGGCGGCGGAACGGGGAGGGCACCGGGGCACCGTAGGTGTTCCGCCGCTACTGATGTTAATCTCAATCTCAATGTAACGAATCGACTGACATGCAATATGGCATTTTCTGCGACTTTGACCTGAGGTCAAATTTATTAATTTGACCTTGTTAGGTCAACAAGACGAGAGAAACGCAGTGCCGGTAAAATCAACGTAATAAAAGGTTGGTATCAAAAGTTTTAAAAGAAAAGACGATTTCCGAAGCACGCCGATTGCTCAGTTTTTGCCCTTTGGAGGCTTAACCCTAGTTGACCTTAGCTCAAATCTGAGAACCTGAAAGATTTTCGAAAGCGCTATCGAATTCGCTTTTCCGCGGCGCTGTAGCTTCTTTGGTTCCCGAGTTATGAACCAATTTGTGAAGTTGTCAAAATCGGGAGCCAAAATTCGTCATCATTTTACTTTTGGTGACCTCCAGTGACCTCAGCGATGAACTGATCGAAAATGACCTGTATTATTCTGAAGGAAAATAGCGAGCTATACATTGATTTTACTGCGTCTTTCCAGCTTTGTTACTGTGAGATAAAAGGTGTGGAAGTATATAAAAAGTGCTATATTGCTCACCAATAAAAATGACAACCAGTTCAGCTACCAATCCACTCAACCCTCGCACTCGCTGCTCCCATTCTCCCAAACCATTGATTTTATTCACTGCTCTCGTGCAGTAATAACTTTACTCGTGCGCGTTAAATCGACTGATCCCCACACTCCCCCCTGACATCAAAGTCACAATTGACCTCCCCTGACTCCCCCCTGATCTCAAAGACACAAGCGAGATCAATAAGTTAACACAGTCAGTTTCAACATCACACTCTCGTTTACAACACGCTGTCACGAGTACATCAGTCGTTGGGGTTCCCTTCGTAATCGCGCAGAGCGTCTCAGTGGTTGACCTTCTGTCTGTACCCCATCTCCAGTTGGTTCTACTGCAACAGAGCCGTCGGTCTGGCTTGGACAACCGAACCGGAGAACTAATGGCTCTTCATCTTCACTGGAATCTTGCACGTGCCGGGCTGTAACCTGACTGGTGTTCTGAAGGTTTCCGGGATCCCCTTCTGCCACTCGTGGTCTCAGGTCTCTGATGTGTCGAGGTATACCATCCACTTCTACCGCCTGCTCAGATATGATGTTTGTCACAACACCCTGTTCATAGCGCGTGTCACAGCGGACCTGCGGTGGCTTGACCCACACACACTCACCAACTTCGTATGGGCTCTCTGCTGTGTTTGGTGTCCGTGGTGCCATCATGCCCGCATCCCACTGGACGCAGCTGCTCAAGATACCAGCAGGAGTGGACTGGGCGTCGTTCAGGTGCCGTGGGGTTGCGTTATAAATGTCAACCGCCTCCAAAACACTGCATCCTTTTCTAGCAGCGATGACTTTGACCGTGCGATGGTTTCTTTCCACTATTCCATTTCCAGATGGAACATATGCACAGCGGTATCGCACTGTGACGCCCCATTGTGATGCGAACTGAGCGAAGCATCGACTGCGAAAGGCTGTCGCATTGTCTACCAGCACCTCAGCCGGTGGGCCTCGATCCACAAACAGCACATCAAGCTGCTCTGCAACAGCCTCGGCCGTCTCTGCACTCAGTGGCTGCCATATTGCGAACCGGCTTGGTCCACAGTCCACCGCCGTGAGATAGGGTCGCCCGTGGACGTGCGTTACGTCAATCGCCAATCTTGACCACGTTGTGTCCACCTCAAGTTTGCCTGACCTCCACTTTACGGGGGCGGGGTCGATAGACCGACAAATTTGACAGTCTGCGACGACCTTCTGCACCTCTTTTCTGGTGACGTTCGAATTTTCAAGGCGTGCAAAGTAATGCGTGCGACGAATGCCTGGATGGCCCCATTCGTGATGCACACGAGCGACCAGGTAGCCTATGGCATCCGTACCGGTCTCGACAGCCAGTCCGCATGCAGGAGGCGCCTCATCTTCTCCTTCTGCCAGGGCTCGAAGCCAGCGGTGTGGTACGCGCGTCAGGACATCAGCTTTGTTCGCTTCAGATTGTACCAGTTCAACTGACAGCTGCAACTGGTATTCCTTCACAAGCGACGTAACTATCTCCACTCGGCGTCGAATCAGCATTTCGCTTGCTGCCTTCGTTCGGAGTCTTGTTTTACCACTGAGGCCGTCCGAAATCCACCGATGCACAGTTGCAGAATCCGTGTAGAGGGTGATCTTTTGAAAGCCCCAAGCCAGTGCCAAGTTAAGGCCTTTCACGACCGCGTCAAGTTCCGCCATATTGATGTGCGTCACGTCACTGGTACGAAGCCACGCACCATCTTCAATGACTGAACCGCCAACTTCCAGCGCCACACCGATGGCTACTGAGCTGGCATCCACCCATAGATGGGCTTCATCATCGCCGCAAACGTCCCAGCGGCCACGAACCGGATCCGATTGCCGTACTCTTTCTGTGACCTCCACCAGGAAGTTTCGCACGTGCTCACAGCGAACCTGATCATCCCAGCTCTCCGTCACTGAGTTCGCTCGGCGCTTGATGAACGCCACCGCTGGTCTCAGCCAGCTGCAGACCGGGAAGTGTCCCACGAGCTTTCCACACAGGGAGAACACAGAGCGCCGCGTTAGCTCGTCGGGGACGTCATGGCTGTCATCTCCTCTCCTCCACTGTAGCTCGCCGCCTTCTCCGTGGACAGACAGACCCAGGAGCTTGGCTCCATCACGCGCGCGCTCTGGCTCCTTTGCCACGAGGCCGAACTTTGAAAGATGTTCACAGACGCTGTCTGCCGACACAACATCCTCATTCACGAGAATGTCGTCCACGTAGCTGCTGGTCCCCTTCTTCACCTCTGGATCGAGTGACAGGACCGTGCTCAGCACCGACTTCATCACTGACGGTGATATGTTCATTCCAAACCCGAGTCGCGATAGAGCCCATCTCTTGCCCCTGAATATCACGGTCTGATACTTCCACAGGGACGGATGAACATGAATTTGCAGATAGGCTGATTTCAAATCCACAGCCGCGACATTGACTCCCATTTTCCGCCATTGTCTCATTTTCTCAGTGCATACGTCTGCATCAGCCGTGTGAGTATCTAGATGTTCATTCAGCTCTCGATAATCCAATACGGGCCTCACTTTTTTCTTGCGCTCCTGCAGCACTGCCATCAGCGGTATCAGTCCCTCTGGTTGCCCGTGCTCTGTCTGATCGTACGGAATGAGCCAGTCTTTATCCACCCATCTTTGTAGCTCCTCTTCATACTCAGCCCGACGATCTTCCGGCACAGTATAAGACGCGACTCTGTTTTTCAGTGTGTCTGGCTCTCCTCGCTCCGTCCACTTCCACTCAACCATCCAAGTCTTTGTGCCCGAATCAAAAACAATCCTGTAGTCTTTCTCGTCGATACACAATGACTCAGGTGAGTATACGGTTCTTTCGTGAAAAACAACCGGCATCACGCCTGACGGAGCAGCAAGATCCTTTCCTGCGGCTGGCTCAGACTGTTGTTCCTTTTGTTCTGACTCAGATCTCTTCTCTTCACTCGCTGTTGCACCCACAGACAACGAGTAGGTGTCACCCACCACAGCTGCTGATTCAAACCTGACAGAATCTGAACTTGTCTCCTCACTTACTGCTGCACCCACAGCATCATCCACCACCGCTGCTGGTCCAAACCTGACAGCGTCTGAACTGCTGATCTGCACCCCTCCCATTGCAGTGATCGCGTTCATGCCCAAAATGAAATGAAATCCCAGAGGCTTATCCTTTACTACGAGAGCATGAACTTCGACCTCGGTTACCTCGGGCACTCGAATCCGCACCGTGCCTTCTCCAGCACACCGCATCATCTGACCATTTATTGCCTTCAGGTATATGTTTCTTCTCCGCCACTGCCGACAAACAGACTCGTGACAGATGCACAGACTGCACCCAGAATCAACCAGTGCAAGAACTCGAGTACCATCAACCGACACTTCTGTGCAAGGCAGCGCCTCTATTTTTGGACAGTCGGAGAGAAGGCTGGCGCTGACTGCTCTCCCACGGCGTTTTCCGGACACTGGCGGCGGAAGTGCGGACCACCACACCTGAAGCACTTGACATCGGTGCGCTTCTCTGTGCCCGTCCTCTTGAGGAGACAGTCTCTGGCGAGATGGTTTGCTCCATTGCAGTTGAAGCAGCGTCTCTCATATCGCGCTCCAACTCCACCGCAGCATTCGTCGGCTACGACTGGTGGCGGTGATGTGATTGCTGCATAGGACTGCGCCTTGACAGCGAACGCATTCGTGTCCGCCAAGACAGCACGAGCACGCACCAGCAGATCATCAATTCGCATAGACTCTATGCGACAGCCGGTACGTAGAACCTGTCGCACCGATGCCGGGAGACCAGAGATGAACGCACATACTAACCCGCGCTCACTGATTCCGCCAAACAATGCGGACAGACGTTTCAGCTCAGCAAGAAAGACATCCGGTGTCTCCGATGGTAAAAGCTTCCGCGAGACGAACTTCTCGTAGGCCACGAACGAATCGTGCGCAAATGCTGCTGTGAGTGCCTCCTTTACTTTAACGACATCTTCTTTATCTCCTTCAGGGATCTGCTGATACACCGCAAATGCTCCCCCCGTCAGTCGAAGAGGTATAACTTCCTCAAGCTCGTGAATCCCTCTCAGCCTGCATACTAGCTCCACTTTTTCTATCCACTCAGTTACAGATGTTTTAGAATCACCACTAAACTCTGGTATTAAGCGCAAATCAAGATCCGACATAATTAAACTGAAAATAGGGCCGAAATAGCTTGTGAGATAAAAGGTGTGGAAGTATATAAAAAGTGCTATATTGCTCACCAATAAAAATGACAACCAGTTCAGCTACCAATCCACTCAACCCTCGCACTCGCTGCTCCCATTCTCCCAAACCATTGATTTTATTCACTGCTCTCGTGCAGTAATAACTTTACTCGTGCGCGTTAAATCGACTGATCCCCACAGTTACATTCCAAGATAACCTGGTGTGGCCGAATACGCCTCCCCTCCCCCCCCCCCCACAAAGTTGGCTGAGGGCCACCCGGGCGCGGGTTAATAACATGGCGCAACAGGTTTTGTTATCAACTTGTCCTTTTCACACATAGGCGACACCTAGATATCACAGCCAACGCCTATCACCAACCTGATGGTGGGCTTTGGCCAGCGATCGCCGATCGGGGCCAACGCGGGCTCTTACTCGTCCACGATCAGCACGAATGATGAATTACAGCTGCTCCAGACCGCCACTTCAATCAAGCGTGTAATCCCCAGTCCACATCAGAGCCACTAGTGAAACTCTACTGAGCGGGACAAACTGCACTGCATCTTTGACCTCCTTTGCAGCTCTGGCTTTTCAGAATTTGAACAGCCTTCTCTTCCCCACCCTTCTGTGCTGATGAATGATGATCCTTTGAAAACCTGGAAAAAAGACAGTACAGAGAGATGAAACTGTTTTGCTATGGGTCTGTTCCAGTCGCACTTCCTAACACATCTAAACGACCTCCAAGAGCAAGATAAGAGGAGGATGGAGCAGGGCCCTCCTTGGCTTTGTAGGGGCGAAAGCTGCCACTGGAACAGGGAAGCAATCTTGGGGGAGTTAAGAGGTGTTAGGAAGTGCGACTGGAACAGACCCTATGACAATGTCTGTGCATAGAACGAGCAGATGGTAGAAGTGGTCAATTGGTGAGTGGAACAAATGCAAATGTCAGGAAAGCAGTCATATTTTGTAACAGACATGATGCAGATGTTGGCCAAGCTGACAAGGCAGATATAATTACCAGCTTGTTACACTTTAACTCATCATATTTTCATGTTTAACAGAGGGAATACAATGTAAAAAGCCTCAGCCAGATGAAAGTAGATAATATAAGTTCTATAGAAAAATGTTGATGCAAGTAATGTAGGATTTGAGGTTCTTAAAGGCTAGGTAAATGTATTCCCTGTTGAACAATTCTTCAGCATTCAGACATTGATGTCAATGTACATGCATCAACATACCTGTTGTGAAGTGATTCTGGGCTGCTTTCCTGAGCAGTTGATGGCCATGACTGGAATCTTAAAAACACAGCTAATTTTACCATTTTGTTAACTATGACTGAGGATCTTCTGTGCTGAAAGAGATAGACAATAGACATCAGCTGATAGACATTGTACAACTCATTTGCGAAACAAGATCAATTCCATTTAGGGGTGGGTCTTAAGATAATGATGACATGAATGAATTTCAGTTTTCACTTTTCACCAGTCCAGGTACCTAGTGACAAAATGAAATATTGTAGGAGGAATCAATGATAATGTTTCTGGTAGAAAATGCAGGCTTTTTATAATTCAGTTAAAGGGACCCTCCCACCTTACCATTAGATTTGAGTTGAGATAGCCAAAATGGGGTCCCTGGCTCACAATTACCGGTTTCGGCACTCACAACATCGAGAAATGCCTTAAATCGGAAATATTGAATTTCAAAATTGCAGCATTTTGATTCAGAGGGGCTAATGCTTAGGAATACCCCTCTGAATGTGTGACGTCAGCGCAAATATCTAACGATTTTTAAATGTTTGACTAAAACGTTTTGTAGCACGCGGTGGTATATGCTATTTGCGCGCAACATCTGCCGCAAACGCCGCACTTCTAAAATAAAGTCACTAGAAACAGCGGAGATCCCAAAAAAAGTAAACAAAAGTAAAAGTCAAATATCTTGAAAACCGGTGAATATTTTTCGGTGAAATTTGGTAGATATTCGTTTTCGCTCTTTCTGAACCGAGCGACATCACTTTCATGCCAATTCATAAACTTTTTTGAAGGTGGGAGGGTCCCTTTAAAGCTTTAGATGGAGGATTTTTGGAAAATATTTGCCGTAAATAACATTGGAATCTCAGAAACACAAATCAAATCTTATTTTCTGATGTCAAAAACAAATCAAACTGTTACCATTGAGCACCAAGCAGCATGCTGAGTAGTCATTGACTAAGACATATGCAATGCATGTTACACATGGCTACAGTACTTTGAAATAGCTTTTATAAATGTATGCACTCATGTAATCTAAACATGCAAATATTTCAGCTTAAACTTGTTTTACACTAAACGTGCTAAGCCAAGAAACAAATATAAATATGAGAAGCCCAAAACAAGTTATTGAGAACATAAACAAAGGTAACATTGCAACAAAACTGAGTCAAAACACTCAAAACTAAGTGTTTCAATGAACGCAAGATTGATGCGTGTCACAGAAGCAGCTGTCCACTGTAAAGCAGAGTGGGCACAGCATGGTGAAAGCATGAAGTGGTGCACAAAACTGAATTAAGAACTAAGAAGAGTGCCCGACTAACTGTGTCTGCATCCCTTTACATGTAGGTACTTACAAAATTTGAGCACAACCAGCCAAAATTTAACTGGGAAGGAGGTCATACCCACTCGCACATCACAGGTGTGCAAAAACATGTCTGTAATACCTTATGCCTAGATACATAAAGATGAAAATGTGTTGTGTCTGTGTGGTTAGTGGCATGACGTGACATGACTATTATCAATACCTGACAGGCTGACAGTGCAATTATCATGATATTATCATTATTGCAATTGTAATAAAAATGATGAAATGAACTTTTCTTCTCACTTTGTATAGCCAAAATACCTGAGATTTTTTTTGTATCAAGTTTGCGTACTCCAAAATCGTATTTATTCTGCTTCCTCCAGTACCTAATAATTTTGCGCAAGACTATTATCCATTAGATGTAGGGTCGATCATGACCACTTGACTAAAAATTTGTTCACTTGGTTCTTACAAGCCTGTTAACTCACTACACAAGGGGAGGGGGCACTGCAAAAGGGCGTGGAAATCGCCACATTTGTCTCAAGATGTTTAATGCATAATAATCGGCTCCGAAATATCGTCGTATAAGTATGCAGGGTCACCAAAGAAAAAGGCAATGTTATTTTCAAATATCAAAGCAAATTGGCAACATCTAGCACAATGAAACAGATAATTCCACACCTAACGAGGCCGGCCGAGCCCCCGCTACCGCCATGGCGGCCGCTCAAGTCCAACTGGCCGGCAACTGGCCAATCAGGGGGCTTGTTTGTCATTTCTGGGTGGGATTAAAAAACATGCGTTCGGACCAGCGCTGGAGCCAGCTGTAGTGCTGCGTGACGAGTCTTAGAGATGAGCGGCCTGGCGCCAGCGTCTCTGGCACCGATGCAGGCGTTCGGACCAGCGCTGGAGCCAGCTGTAGCGCTGCGTGACGATACCAAGAGACCGCTGTGGCCCCTCCCTTCCCGTGCCGGGACCGGCGTCCGAGCCACCATCAGCCGCCACTTGTGAGCCGTGTGGTGCCGTGGAGATGCCCGGACGGCCAGTGGCGCTAGACACGCCAGCAGGAGCAGACGGGGTCACACTGCGCGTTGTTGACGGTTGCAGGTGGTCCACGTCTTGGACCCAGGCGTCAATTTGCAGCATCGCCTCTCCAGTAAATCATGAAAAAAAGGGAAGGCCATGAGTGTTGCCATAGGCGTAGGAACGTTTTCGAAAGTGGGGGGGCCAGGGTCCCAGAGGTCCAAAACCTAACCTACCCCCAAAATCCGATTTCTCCTCGGATTTCGGCCACTTTGTTTTCGCAAACATGCTCAGAGGTAAAAAAAAAAAATCGAGACAAAAAAAAAATTGGTTGAAATTTCAGGGAGTCTCCCGTCCATAAACTCAAACTGATGGACGCGTTCCCCTTTCCTCCGCAGCCGTTGGCACCCATGCAAATTCCAGAGGCATCCAGCAACTTTTTCATTACGAGCAAGCGTGAAACGTGCAAAGCGAGTCTTTTCAATATACCTATAAAAATCAGCATGAACGGCCCAGCTAGGCTCAGCCAGGCCTATAACGTTTTTAAGAGGTATTATATCAGCGACCACTGCAACTGGGCCGATTGACTATCACTTATCAGAGGCCGGTGTGGGACTTTTAGACGGTCTGGGCCTTCAGAGGCCAGTTTAACCCTCCACGGCCCGGTCCTATAGGTTTTCTACATACGACGCGCTGGCCGAGGGGGCGGGGGGCGGGTACGACCCCCCTCGCCGTTTCGCCCCAGGTGGAGCTAGCGCGTCGCGGTAAAACGAGCGTGTGCGCCGTTACGAGACGCAGAGATCGATACCCGATTTTATGGTCCTAGGCCAACCGGTGACCTCTGACACCGTTCCGTGCTTCTATCCTCAGGATACTGAAATCCTTCTCCTCCACACCGCAACCCCCTCCGGGCTGGACAGGCAACTTTATCTCATGCGGGCTGCTCCCTTGGAGCGGCACCGCTGCTCCCGAGGGAGCGCACCCCGTAGCCGGGTGCAGTGAGTGCCTTGGGGCTGGGTGGCCTGTCCTCTGAACGGGCTCAGCCCCGGCGACTCACTAGGGTGCCTGCCCAGACCAATGTCTCCCCCTATATCCTATCATCCTTCCGGCTCTGAAATGGTCTCATTGGACCGAAAGGGCCTAACCCAACAAAACAAACAAAAACCGGTGACCTCTGAGGTCAGGTCAAGTGCCTCAAGGCACGGTTCCGTTTTTGGTGAATAACTTCGCAAAAAAATGGCCGCAGAGCCGCGATTTTGCCAGCATCGTGTTCGCCTCTCTCAGGCGCGTCGAATGATATACTTTTTGTTTGGGTGAGGTAAACTTAGGGTGTTGACCTCGGGTCACGGTCAGGTCCGCGTCCCCAGGTCACGAAATTGGTCGAAGGAGGTCATGTCGCATATCATTCGATTCGGCAGGTCTTCTTGAGTCCATAGGTGGCTTTCCCGACTCGCTAGCTCAATTTGATCGGTACCTAGTTATTGACGAAAAACTAATAAGACCCTTATAACTTCATAAATGACGTCGCGCAAGGTCAACATTGCAAAAGTGACGTATCGAACCTTGCAAGGGGTGCATGAAATCACGATTCGGTGTCCTTGAGATAGTTGGAGATCGATCGTTCCCGGCGCCAGAAAAAGTTTTCAGTTTATCCCCATTGACTTATACCTAATGGTGAGGTCACGAAAATGACCTGACCTCATATGAACTTTAGGAAAAATCCGAGATATACATTATACAAGTTGAGAGACTCCTATTGGATACTAGGTCCTCCAAGGTTCATTTCCCTGTGAAATCTCCTCTGGCAGTGAGGGCGTTGCGAAGTTGCGACATCTGAAGACCGTGCAGAGGTTCACTTATGATCACATGGGTCCGTGACCTGATCTGACCCGAAAATGCGGTTGGTGTCAAAAGATCCCGTTTGATTCAAAGGTTAGGTATGCCAAGCTTCAGCTCTCTATCGCCGGCGTGTTCGGAGCTATCGCGAAAAAAAAACTTATGGAGGGGCGGCACCCGCCCCCCCCCCCCGGCCGGCGAGGGTTAAGGCCCTCAGAGACCAGTACAGGGCCTGCAAAGGGCAGGATGAGACCTTAAGATGCCGACTTGGGCCATCAGAGGCTAATGTGGGTCCTTACAGGCCAGTATGGGCCCTCAGAGGTCAGTGTGGGACCCTAAAATGCCGGCATGGGCCGGTGTTGGAACCCAGAGACCAGCAGAAGGCCCTCAAAAACCAAGATGGGCCTTAGAGGCCGGCATCGGGTCTTCAGAATTCAGTGCGGGGCCCTCAAAGGCACCTAAAGGCTAGTCTTGGGACCCCAGAGACAGAATTGAGGCCACCAGAGGCCGGTGTGAGGCCCTCAGACGCCGGCTGGGCCCTTGAGGCCGGTTTAGGGGCCCTCAAATGAGGTCAATGTGGGTTCTCAGCGGTCAATGTGGGCGCTTGACCGCCACTGAAGGGCCCTCCGAGATCAGTGTAGGACCCTCCAAGACTGGTTTGGGAGCTGTTAATAGCTAGCGTGGGATTCTTGAGTCTCGTGACAATCGAATAAGGGCCAGAGCCCCATACGCCCATGGGGGCCCATTGGTTGTTTCGGGGGGGGGGGCAAATGATATGATGGCCCCCTGATTAGCCTTTGGAGGGGGGACGGGCATGGCCCTGATCCCCCTCTGCGACCGCCACTGCACTGAAAGTGGAAGGGGGAGGGGCAGAAACAGACATTGCTGGCCCCCAGCCTGTTTGAACCGAGGCTGAGGCACGGTCACCCTGGCCCCCAGCTAGTACGCCTTTGACGAACTATGCCGACCCCAAGCAGATAAGGTCAAGCGTTGGTCGTTTGTATACGCATTCTCCTGCACCGTGCTAGTATTGTCTTAGTATTGCCTATACCTTTTTAGTGCTCGCTGTCCCGCGCCTCGTATTCAACAAAATGCTGTCACCAGGACTCACAGTCTTGCATCTGATATGGTTTCCTTCATTGAGTGAAGGAAATTGCGGTCAATAACGCTGTAGAAACAAAAAGGAATCCTCATTAAAGGGCAAGCTGAATAGTTGTCAAGTTACCGGGTGGTAGGTTAGGTACAGACAGACACTTAAGTCAGCAAAAAGTGGGGGGGCCAGTTAACATTGCTGGCCCCCCCACCTCCGAAAGTGGGGGGGCCATGGCCCCCCCGGCCCCCCCTGTTCCTACGCCTATGAGTGTTGCACTGTGCACATGATAATCATCACGTAGAGTTGCGGGCCATGTAAACGACTGAGTTCAGAGCTTGCACGGCAGAAATGTGCTCACACTTAGCCTTCGTTACATCACAGTGGGCACGAGACGACATGCCTTATAACACATGTCCTGCTGAAGGACACGAGACGACTTGTCACGAGATTCATGCGTTGTTGATGGACACGAGACGCATGCCATGACACCATGCGTTGCTGAGGGACACAAGACGACGAGCCATTGATCGGGGCCCCGAGACGATGAGCCAATGATAGGGGCACGAGACGAGCCATTGATAGGGGCACGAGACGAGCCATTGATAGGGGCACGAGACGACGAGCCATTGATAGGGGCACGAGACGACGAGCCATTGATAGGGGCACGAGACGACGAGCTATTGATAGGGGCACGAGACGAGCCATTGATAGGGGCACGAGACGACGAGCTATTGATAGGGGCACAAGACGACGTGCCATTGCTAGGGGCACGACACGATATGCCTCTGTTAGGGGCACGAAGCGACGTGAGTTTATTAGAGGTACGAGATAACGTGTCATTGGTAGGGAACTTGGATAACGTGTCCTTGAAAGGACGATTGGATAACGTGTCATTGGCAGGGACACAATATACGCATGATGCTCTTTTGCCCACTTCATCGCCATCTTTTATTGACTCAGTGCCAAGAATAGCCCCTTTTGACTTCGGTCAAATATAGAGGACGGCCACTGCGAAGTAATTAAAGAAATAGGGCACGAGATAAAGTGCCATCGGTTGGAACACGAGATAAGGTGTCATTGGTAGGGGAACGAGATAAGGGGTCATTGGTAGGGACACGAGATAATGTGTCATTGGTAGGGACACGAGATAACGTGTCATTGATGTGGACACACGATAACGTGTGAGTCATTGGTAGGAACACTAGACAAAGAATCATTGGTGGAGCACGTGACAAAGTGTTATTGGTTGGTGCACGAAAACAACGCTTCATTGTTTGTTCATTTAAGAAGTTTGAACTTCTTACCATTGGCTCACGACAAAATCTGCGCTCACTCCCAAAATTCACTGTCAAGTTTCGCGACACCTCCCTGACCCCTCGTCCTGAGGCGCGAAACTTGGGAGTTATCTTTGACCAACAACTGACCTGGGACGCTCACGTGTCTGCCGTCTCCCGAAAGTGCTGCGGTATCCTTGTCAGCCTTTCCCACATACGTCACTACCTCCCGCCTGAAATCCTTCCTCAAATCATCACATCCCTAGTGTTCTCGCACATCCGCTACTGCCTTGTCGTGTACGGTTCTGGCGCAGCCGGAAACCTGCACCGCCTTAAAAAACTCATCAACTTTGCGGCTCGGATTGTTTCCGGAAAACGTAAATTCGACCACGTTTCAAGTGTGCGGGAGGCGCTGGGATGGTTTGACGCTCCTGACCTCTTCCTTTTCCAGACCCTCTGCCTTCTCCACAAAGTCCGCCGCACCAGTAGGCCGGAGAGTCTTGCCGACCTTTTTACCACAAACCGCGACATTCCCGATCGTTTGCGACACACCAGACAGGACAATCTTTTATCTCTACCAAGAGTCAGAACGGAAACCGGGAAGAGGCGTTTCGCGTACCGCGCAGCTCTGGAAATGAACAGACTTCCATACGACTGCGAGAATATGTCAGTCGGGAAGTTTAAGAGACAGCTGCAGCGGCGGCTCCTCTCTCAGGTCACTTGAAGCTGATTTTAGTAGGAATAGGCGCGTATGTATGTTTTTTTGTATGTGTCGCGTTTTACCCTCGCTTTATGTACCTCATATGACTAAGAACTGTAAAAACCACATCCGTGTGGATAGTTCGTGCCTTTACAAATACATTGGTATGAGCATGAGAAGTCGAGTCCTTGGTAGAGGCACGAGGTCAACCACAACGACACAACGTAAATCATGAAAAAAAGGGAAGGCCATGAGTGTTGCACTGTGCACATGATAATCATCACGTAGAGTTGCGGGCCATGTAAACGACTGAGTTCAGAGCTTGCACGGCAGAAATGTGCTCACACTTAGCCTTCGTTACATCACAGTGGGCACGAGACGACATGCCTTATAACACATGTCCTGCTGAAGGACACGAGACGACTTGTCACGAGATTCATGCGTTGTTGATCAATGACCCGAATACCCAAAATAATGCCAACATTGTTTCAAACCAGGATATCCTTGTCTGAATGCACTATTATATCTAGGCATAATTGGATCCACTGTTTTACTGCGTGTCTCAAAGCGCCCATCATATTTGCCTCTAAGGAGGCAAAAATGCCTTAAAGGTAGACTGCCACCTTTTTTTCACAAAACGGTTTTCACTAGAGCTGAGCCACCTATGTCCCAGACTGAAGTCGGTTTTCCGAAATTCGAACCCGTTTGCGAGAAATCGGAGACCAAAGTTCAGTTTGATGCCATTTTTTTAGTCCAAGAAAACCGACATCTCTACTGTTTATCGATAACTTTGAAACATGAATTTTCTTATCTTTTGATAAATATATGTCAAAACTTTGATTGTTTCGAGATCAGAGAAGAATTTTGGAGTGTCAAAATAAAAGTTAAACTTATATATTCAGTAGTTCATTTTTCCAAAAAAGTGTGGGAAATGGGGTTTAACATGGGCCAGACCCATTCCAAATGAGCCATGATTTTTTAAATGTTTTACGAACTTCAATGCAAAATAAATTAAACATGGCCAATTTCTTATGAAATCATATATTAGTAAATCATAAAATACCTTACTTTTTCAAATAAAATGTAATAATCTTATGACCTTGAAGTCTAGTGATGTGTAAACATTGTCGCTAGACATTAACCGATTGATAATTGTATGATAATCGACAATTTTTTTTCGCGATTCACGTGATGATACTTTGTCAGGTGAATTCTAAAATTTTGTTTTGTCCAGGGAATAAATCATAGGCCGATCTGAGAAAACTTTTTGAAGGTGGCAGTCTTCCTTTAAGTTGAAATTGAAGATGGATGCAGTCCAAACACAGAATCTCGTATTATTACTTGGCTTGCTTTGAGCAGCTTGTAGGTAATTCAAGCGTAGGTACAATTAACCAATTGCTGCACTAAGCAACACTTTAAATGCATTTTAGTTTTAAATAGGTTAAGGTATCCCCACTCAGGTCAAAATATTAACCCTCGCATGTGTAGGGGGGGGGTCGGATGGACCCCCCCCCCCATGGTTTTTCGCGAATAACTCGCGTAAAAAGCGGCCGATCGCGACGAAACTTTCAGTACCCTCGCATTGATCAATTTGACACCTACCCTGAAAATTTCATGACCCTGACCCAAATGACCTTTGACCTGTGACCTCTTTTCCGAGACCATGTTTGGCCGGAATCGCGATTCGGCGTACGTCGGCTCGCATTAGCCGCGCGTTTGCAAGCTTTTCGTGGTTTCAAACGTTCAAACATGTGATTTGATGTTGCTCCCATGCATTAGGGCGGGTGTCAAGGTCACCTGAAGGTCAGGTCAGGTCATTGACCTTTGATGACCTCGGGTGACCTCGGTTCACTTTTTCGAGTTTTACATGTTTCTAGGCTAGTTTTTGGAGCTGAATTCGAATTTAGCAACCATTTGAAAATTTACGAAGTAGTTTTGGTGCCTTCGTAACATGTTACGAAGCTGTCAGAGGCGGTTGACACGTACTACGAATACGGCGCCTACTGATTGACCTGACCTGACCTGACCCGACCTGGTCCAAATGCTTAAAGACATCATCTGTGATCAAAACTAACACGATATTCGTGATCAGCACCCCGAAAAACCCCATAGCAGCCACACTTTACGACTTTCTAATAGGTCCCGATTTTCCCGACTTTGGGTCATTGACCTGACCTGGAAGGTCAACCAATGACCTAGGACCTTAAAATTGGGTATCATCGGCTTCCTCTCGTCACGGGCAACACGCTCGTTTTTTCCGCGAAGCTCTAGCTCGATCAGGGGCCAAACGGCAAGGGGGGGTCCAACCGACCCCCCCCCCCTACACATTAGAAGCTGGAAAACGCCGCACACATGCGAGGGTTAAAAAAGCAGAATGTATCGCAATGATCACTTGAGTGCAGGGAATGCAAGAGACGTGCCCCATTTGTGACTGGCTAGGTATCTTGCACGAGACGACGTGCTCTTGGTGAGGTACGAGACACTGTGTCATTGGTAGGGGCACAAGATGATGTGCCATTGGTGGGGAGCACGCGATAACGTGCTATGGTTAAAGATGCGATACAACGTGCTATGATAGGGATACGAACAGCCTGCCATTGGTATGGGCACGAAACGATGTGCTGTTGGTAGATACCCTGATTGGTAGTGGCACGAATCAACGCGCCGTTCATGGGGACACGAGACACCGTGCCATTTGTGAGGACAAGAGACGACGTGGTTTTGGTGGGAGTGGGGACGCGAGGCGACGTGCTCTAGCACAATCTGTCTGCGATGCGGTGGCGAGCACGGCTGGTAAATATGTTGCAATAAGAGAAATTGTGTCATGTTCCTCTGCTACCTCATTGCCTGTGCCCAATCTTAAATTTAACACGGGCAGGTAAGAACGCTTCCAGAGCCCTTCGCCCTATCTTTGAAGGGTGGACACCATCCGGCCCCAGAAAACCAGGCTAAAAGCGCGAGTGTTCCGAAGATTGTTTTTGGGTATGGACGAGGTAGATGTAAACTGCATAACTGATTCTGCTCATGTAGCAACTCCAGCCACCAGCACACCAACCGGCGACCCGTACTCTTATAATGTACTCCCATAAGGCAACACGCTATACCAGCGCTAACAGGGAGCCACATCTCTAACCGTGAGGCGACACTAGTTATGCTGTTCGTTAGTGGCACGAACGAGATATCAGGAAGACCGAACACTGCAGGTGGGGCACGAGACGACATGCCCAAGAAGAACGAGCATTACAGGTGGGGCACGAGACGACGAGCCAACTAGACCGAACATTACAGGTGGGGCACGAGACGACGAGCCAACAAGACCGAGCATTACAGGTGGGGCACGAGACGACATGCCAGGACACCAAGCACCGAATACGGGCACGAGATGACCTTCCATGACATTGGACACTGCATTTGGGGTATGAGACGATATGCAATTTTACTTCTTTTTTTTGCTATCATTCTTGTTATTATAATTAGTTTAATGGTAATATTCGTATTATCAATACTATTACTATATCAGCATTATTTATCTTTATTATTTTTATGTTGAATATGACAACTCCGATCAACAGCAGCACAGCATGCCGGGCTGTTAGGGGGGGGGGGGGGGGCGGCACGACGAGGTTGTGTTGAGGTGAAACAACTTGCTCTTTGGGAGGAGGTTGTGACAATACGACCTGTGAGGGACATCACTGTACGTCTTTCTCACTTACTTTATGCGTGTTCTGAGACGAATGACCATATAGCCTGCCAACCGGCCTCTGACGGGTGAACGCCGTCGGCGCCCAGAAAACCACTAGGAAAGTGGAAAGGGAAGCAGACTATGGGCCGCCGACGGAAGGTTGCACGGAGGATGCGGTTGGTTAACCGCCTCCGACGCCGGTACTGTGCAGGCAACACATCATTGGCTCGTAGCTGGTCGCGCGGCGGGATGGGGAACAGTATGACTGTCTCAGCGCCCGCCGCTATTACCCCGAGCGCCAGCTCCCTCAGGTGGCCGGCTAGGCTACGCTGCCTAAAATCGGGCCGCGCGAGGTCGTTGCCGCCGGCGAGAATGATGACGGTGTCGGGCCTCCGCACCGCCACCTCCCCGATGACCCAGCGCCGGAAATCTTCACGACCAACACAGGCGCCCCGCCAGCCTGCGGCCTGGATGGGGCCGTTGGGAGCTATGCGCGACCCAAGGTGGGCGGCAAAGCTGTCGCCTACGAGCAGCAACATCTGCAGGCAATTTAGCGCATTATGAACGCAAAACGAAGAATTCATCAATTTGCTTGTCATTCTTTCTACCTTTTTGCGGTTTTACTTATAATAATTAACAATTTTTGGCGTCGTCTATATGCATTAATTAGTACGGCGGTTGATTTAATTTCCCTTTAGCCTGATAAATTATCTGTGATTCGTATTCTATTATCCGGTCGCGGTTTTTACGCTAATGCATCTAACTTGGCTTATTGAAATTGCAATATGGGACCGCTGCCATGTCGCAGTCATTGCGCACCGTGACCTACTGCGATCTTCTTGGCGCCGCCTGCCTAAAAGACAATTATATAAAACATCGGCCGCTGTACGGCTAAGCCACCCCAATTCAAACTAGTTGCCCGACCACGGGGAAGTGCCAATGCTCGAGTGATTTCATCCTTATGGGCGTTATCCGAAAATTTCCGCATTATACTGTTCCTATTGCTATAAATACAGCATTTATTATATAGTGCCGACCCGTTCGGGACCATCTGCATATTGCAAAGGTTATGCACATTACTAGCCCCGATGTTTAGCTAACGGAAAATTTATGAAGGTGGTTGGCGGGCGGCGGGCTCTTACGTGACGCTATCCGGGAGAGAAGCCTCTGCTACTTTGCCCAGAGGGAGTAATTTATCCCAAAGTTTTGACTCCCATTGCCCAAATTGTTTGGCCGTCTGGACTAAGGTGGTTGAGGCAGGCGATGCACCGAGACGCCAATATAGCGGCGGAAAACTCATATGCACTAACTAATCCATCGAAATATTTCATGCCAGTCTGCTGCAATGGCTGTAAGTTGTTTGCCCATCACTCACTGAGGTATCTGTCTCCGAATCTGGTCAATGCGACTCGCCCTATGCGGGAGAGAGGTCAGTAGGTCAATGCCCCGGGGGCCCAGTGGGCAGGTCGACCGGACTAGCGTCCGGGCCGCGCCGGTCAGGCACCAGACGCCGAGCCCCGAGGCATGAGCACTGAGCAGCTGATGCGGCCGGCGACCGTCCACGGCACAGACGGGGAAGGAAACCGGTAGGCGGGGACGGAAACAGACCGTACACACAATTGTTCGATGAGCCACATAACTGTGGTATTACATGCTGCACCGAGCTTGGAAGCAGAAAGACGGTGAGGCGACACCGAAAATTTAGCCAATCTTTGTAAAGCAAAACGCAATTCAATATCAGCTCTTCAACGCTGTCAGACGACTAGCATCCACTCCCCGGCATGCTAAATTGAGATAAAATACGGAGTGCTCATTAGCTCCGGCTAGAATAAGCGCCGCTCTAATTAGCACCAGAGCTCACCTGATGGGAGGTCCAAGCCGTTCCGCCTTTTGTCCATGCCCTTCTCAACCCTCGCCCGCACATGCCATTTTCCCATCCTAGAACGCACATGGGGGGGGTGGTTGCCACCCCCCCCCCGCGCCATTTCGTTCCTGTTGGAGATAGAGCTTAGCGGTAAAGACCAAAAAGATTCTTTGGGAAGAGACGAATCCAATGATACCCAGTTTTACCTTCTCAGGTCAGTCATTGACCTTCCAGGTCAGGTCAAACTAAAAAATGTTGCTGTTTTGGGTCACCGTTGGATATCAAGTGCGCTGCTTATCATATACCTACCGATAACGATGCCGTTTTCTGGTGCCAAGCCAGCTAGAACCTCTTTCTCACACTACCCGACCAGGTTTTTGCTGCTGAGGTCATTTCAGGTCAAGTTAGGTCAAGGTCAATTATATGTGTTTGTATGTCTGTGTGTGTCTGTGTGTATACTGATGTGTGCACCGATTGTTTATGTGTCCATATTACATGAAATCATGATCTGAGAAGCTTTTACCAAAAATGCAGTCCAAAAACTTCACAAAAAGTAAATTCCGCTTGCCTAAAACGCAATTATCTTAGATGACCTAGGTTGACCTTGACCTTGACCTTGACATCTGTACATCGTCGAACAACATGTTCCATGATGGGTGCCCAGCAAACATGCCCACATGGGTCCCATATGGGGTGAACATGGGCCAGATGGGCCCACGTGGGACATGGGCTACAGATGGGCTACCCATATGGGCCCCATATGGGATAAAAATGGGCCAGATGGGCCAAACGCATGCATGGGCTGGAGATGGGCATCCCATGTGGGTCCCATATGGGGTGAACATGGGCCAGATGGGCCCACGTGGGACATGGGCTACAGATGGGCTACCCATATGGGTCCCATGTGGGCGCCGCGTGGGTCCCATATGGGGCCTACGTGGGCTGACCCATATGGGTCCCACGTGTCACCCACTGCCATTCCCATGTGGGACCCATATGGAAGAGGTGGGGGGCCCATGTGGGCCCCATATGGGAACCATGTGGGCATGTTTGCTGGGTGGGAGGTAAGACTGGTAAAAAAGGCCGAAATCAAGGTGTCAAAAGCTCACAAGGCCCATAGCCAACGCAAGATGTCGAGAATTGGCCATTTGGGTCATGACATGACCTGAAAAACAAGGTCATATCTCCGAAACCAAAGGTCACAGAAACTTGAAATTTTCAGTGGACATCAAGAAAGGATAGAGGAGCAGCTATACGAAAAATCAGCCTTCTAGCTCTAAAAATGTTGAGTGCAGAGCAGAAAGACTACCTGGGGGGGGTGGCAACCACCCCCCCCCCATGTGCGGGCGAGGGTCAAAGCGCGCGCGGTGAAATCAAATGTCGCGCCAAATCGAACCGTGCGCTCAGGTGACACGCGCGCAGTGAAATGGCCGGGCGCAGCCGGCTACCACTCGGGTCACGTTGTAGATGGCGCTGGGCTCGCGCTCGCCCGCGAGAAAGGTCATTTGTGCTCGTGCGCGCAAAAATGCTGCATTAGGTGCGATATGGTCAAATTAGATGCACTCGCCGGATACAGTCGTGAAAACGGCTATTGACAAGCATAAAAGCATCGATGTCCAGCATCACGTCACTGATACGTCACTCGTCTTCAGGGGTGTCGTTTTCCGAAAATGATTGGTAGTGCCCAAAGGCGGCGGCTGGCCATATATGACGGGGCTTACAAGGTAGGGTACCCCCAAATCTGCCTTTCTCATCGGATTTCGGCCACTTATTTTTCGCCCTGGTCATTGACAAGACTAACCGAAATCTAAAAAAAAAAACACAAAAAAAAACTTTGGAAATCTGGGTCCACACCGGACGCAATGCACAAAACGTGCAGTTATATAGGCAATAGTGTCGGAGGAATGCACGCCATTCTGAAAGAGGCCCACATCGACTTAAAAGGACGGCTGTGCTGAAAGGGGACAGGAACAGCTTTGAGGGCCCAAGCCGACTAAAAAAGACGGCTGCGGGGCCAGGAACGGTTTTGAAGACCCACGCCAATTGAAGGGTTCGACAACTAACGAGGACTGGAAACACAACGATAGTTAGAAAGACCTGCTTGCCAAAATAAAAGGATGACAGTACGAGGGGCGTTCAGAAAGCTACGGGCCCGACCATGAAGGAGCAGAGAGATACAGCATCGACTCATTAGACCAAAAAGTTCATTTATTCAAATAAACACCGTTAAGACAAACACATTTCGCGCAGCGCTTCGCGAGAGCCCTCAAGGTCTCCATAACCAAGTGGGTTTTGGACCCATCCTGCACGTCCAAGACGGCTGATTTCGTCTCCCTGCTGTTAGCGAGGTTGCCGCTGCTTATTTTCTTATGTTGGGGAAGAGGTGGCAACCACTAACCAGAGTGTGCAAGGTTCGGAGAGAAAAAAGTGGATGCGACAACAACTCGAAGCTCATCGCTTCACTGTTCGTCATCCCGCCCATGTACGCAGGTGCGTGGTCGCGGATCAGGTGCACACTTTACGTCAGCTTCCCTATAGCCTCTCCTCGATGTTTATCGAATGGACGCACATCATCAATTGTGTGCCCCTGTTTTGGAAAGTTGACGAGCGGAGGGGGGTCGCATCGACCCCTCCCCCCTGCCAGGCCGTGTTATGAAAAATGCCCAGGGCGAGGGTTAACGCTTGGTGCCTTTTCTGCACTAACTACTATGAAACGAATCACTGCTCTCTTCTGGGCGTCGCCCATCCTATCCGAAATGGCGAACTATGCTACGAATAGAAGCCCGAATCAATCACAGAAGAGACTTAATTAATGGCCACTTACTTAATTTGCGTAAGTGGACATCCCAATAACACATCATTTAACACACCGCCTTGTAGGCCAAAATTCCAACTCCTTCATTGTTCGGCCCGAAACTTTTTGAACGCCCCTCGTAGTTACGAGCTTCAGTTTTCGGGGTCTGATGCGGTAACGACCTGGCGTTGAACCCTGGGGAATCAGGCTGCATCACCCACTCAAATCAATATACCTATGGCCTATTCTGGAGCACCGCGGCACCTTCCGAAGTCG
Organism: Amphibalanus amphitrite; assembly: GCF_019059575.1. Lineage (NCBI taxonomy): Eukaryota > Metazoa > Arthropoda > Thecostraca > Balanomorpha > Balanidae > Amphibalanus > Amphibalanus amphitrite. The sequence goes on along the minus strand of NW_024882954.1, from coordinate 37,961 downwards.
GTGTAGGGCCTTCAGCGGCTGGTGTGGAGACGGATCGGGGTCTATCAGGGGCGGTCGCGTGGTATGCGGGACTCAGAGGCAGTTATGGACCCCTATAACCAATTGCGTTTTCGAGCCTCTTAAAATCCATTAAGGACCGGAGTCCTAGACACGTGAAACCTCATTGTCAGCTACATGCACCTACTGTGGCTAGAACCTTATTTATGTACTTGCATATGTGCTTATTTAATATTTGCTTATCTGTTTATTTTGATTTTTTATCAACTGATAAGTGACAAAAGATTGGTAGGGCTCAGCGAACATTGGTAGGGCCCAAATAAACATTGGTAAGGCTCGGGCCCTGCCAGGCCTATACAAAACGACGCCCCTGACTATTGTGAAACTTGGTAGGTAGGTAGGTAGGTAGGTACCACATAACTTGAAATTACTTGACGTAATGACATGATGTGGAAAGTGAAAATGATACCTAGGTATTGATGGAAATTTATGGACTTAGGTACGCTACAAGAAGATTGAATTGGTCAACCAATTCAAATTCAATCTACTTGTGGAGTAAGTCTATAGATTTTCATCAATAGTTACCACTTACCATTGAAGTTACTTGCTATCATGTCGATTTTATACATAAGAACCTCATTCATTTATTTGTATGACATTTTTAAATGCAATTTTCTCAATAAGTGAAGAAAAATGTTGGTAGTGCTCAACAACACATTGGTAGTGCTCAGCTGAACATTGGTAGTGCTCGGGCACTCCCAGGCCTATACAAAACGACGCCCCTGCTCGTCTTACGTCACACGTTTCCTGGTAAATATCGTCGAAAACCAATAAGGGATGCTATATCTATCATGTTTGACCCATAACAACAGCTGGGATTTTGGCCTTCTGCTAAATCGTGCATCGGACTCATAGTGCGACGGTCACCTTTGGACTCATACTGCCACGGTCACCTTTGCTGACCAGGTGTTTTACAGCAGTGGCGGGTCGCCCCTGCACATGCAATGGTGCAATAAATTGCCCAGGAGCCGAGTAAGGCAGTCCCCCCCCCCTAATGTGTTACGATCGGACCGCCCCGCCCCGCCGCCCCGACTGGGGGGGGGGGGGGGGCTCGTTGTCCGGCGTCCGCCGCCCCGACCGGGCGGGGCTTATGACTCGGCGTCGCTGCACCGGTATTGATTTTCCCATACCTGCTACATTGCATGATTAAATCGAGACATCCAGGCATTTAAACGGCACGTGCACTGTACCACACTTTTCAAAATTTAATGCAATGCTTTAATATTACAAGCCGTGTGGTTCAAGGGGTGTGGTTAAACACGTTGAACCACACGGCTGCTGACGTCACTATCATATAGTTGTGAGCTTTTTGGCAGGTATGGGAAACACCTTCCAGCCCTAAGGCCGGAAATTCAATTAATGTCACCTCGCTTTTTTAGCAAAATCACCTCGGGCCTAACGGCCCTCGGAGTTTTCGCTAAAAAACCTCGGTGACATATATTGAATCATCCCGGCCCCGGGCAGGAATATATTGAGCAGCTCAACACCGCAGCTGAAACTAATGCTGGCTGGTTAGGGGAAGTTGGGGGAACGCCGAATACTTTTTTTCTGACGCCCGTAGCACGCAAGGTAGACAACATAAGCTATTCTTGTTGGCGTCATTCGAGAGGCCAGTCTTTTGCCTTTCAAACATACCAGGCGCATTTGATGAATTCGCATAACGTTAAGCGCACAAACTAAAAATATCAAAGAAGTGACTTTTTCGGCGTTGCCCCGGACTGCGGGGAAAGCGGAAAATGGGAGAAATGATCTACGGGAATGCCGAAATTGATGTTTTGCTATTTTATCTCAAATTTTATCCAGAATTCGTCAAAGCTGACACGCGTTTTAACCCTATTAGTGGCAGGGGGGTTGTTTTTATCCACCCCTCAGGTTTTTCGAGAATATCTCCGAAACCGCTGAAGCTACGATGCTGAAATTTTCTGACTTTTCCTAAAACTAAATTGGGCACATTCCCTGAAAATTTCAAGTTCATAACTTTACCAGGGGCGGCTCCAGAGCACTGGGAATTGGGGGGTCCTATTCGTGAAGCGAGTCATTTGGGCGAAGATCACGATGCTGCACCAGTTTTACGAACAGTGAATGAAAGGTATCATGTGATAACATATACAAAGTTATTGTGCATCCTCTTTTGACACGTTTTTGCTATAATAGGCGGATCCAGGCGTCCAAAAAGGGGGGTTATTTTTTACCTCCCAACATAGGTGCCCTGACACCGCCTATGCATGACCAATACAATTTTAGTCGTTCTCTCATAAGAAAATTGTAACATAACAAGACCATTGCCACCCTTTTTAGAAACAGTACCAACAAAAACCTTATTTACTATACTTTTTGTGTACCCCCAATCTCAATGATCTGTATCCGCCTATGATTTTTGAAAATGCATATTTTTAGCATCCATGTGAATTCCTGGTTCATTCTCTATCGATCGGCAAAAGTTACGTTAAGATTGGTTCAGAAACCTGGCCGTGATAAACAGTCAAAAATGTATCTGCAAATTGCCCGTTTTTACCCCCCTCTACCCCCCAATTGACATTTTTTAATTTTATTTTTTTTAGAAATGTAGATCTCGTTGAGCCAAATCGAATGCCGTTTGAATTTTGAAAATCGGCCGGTTAGATCTCGAGATATCAAGGGGGGGTCGTAAACAGCCCCCCCCCCCCCCCTGCCACTAATGTGGGGTAGCCAGGAGCCTGCCACTAATAGGGTTAAGAGCTTGAGGACGCTTGGTGCACACTGGAAGTTATAATTGTGTGATATAATAAGAAAAGGCCAGGTAAATCATTCCTTATGGTAACAGGCTGTTGTGTCGGTTAAAAGTGTAATTTGTGTGACTAAAAATACGCGTTGCTATTCTACGGTAAAGTTAAAGTTCGGTAAAGTTCACGTAGCATGCTTTAACACGCGTAAATGCACGTTTTCGGCATTACCCCAGCCAGCCATACTTTCATTTGCAGGCCCATAACTTTTCAACGTGCTGTATAAATTTCAAATAGGCAGCACACTTATGCAAAGACGTGCTGAAGATTACTTGACCGAATTGGCCAGACAAACGGTAGCATAATGAGTAGGAAATGCAGCTTCGAAGACGCATGTAGTACAAAGGAAACGTACCTTGAAAACGCTCTTGGCGCCCTCACAGCCGAAGTATTCCGAATGACGACTGGTAACAAACATGCGATAATTGGTAGTCACTTAAGCTTCAGAGCATCACTGACAGGTGTCATCCATGTCGTACGGTTTTCGAAATATCTCGAATTTCGGCTTTGCCCCAACCCCGGCATTGCCCCAACTTCCCCTATGTATTTATACACGAGTCGCTGCGCGGCGTGCTCTGTAGGTGCACAAACACTACACAAACACTGCACAAACACTACACAAACACTACACAAATATCATGCAAGGTCAAGGTCAAGGTCAAGGTTAGGTCAGCAGGTCACCAAAAATGAAATATAGAAAAGGGCACGTGCGACACATGTTTTATTGGTCATTTTAGGCACACTCAATAAGTGATATGGACCACATCTGGATGAATTTCAGGTCGAGATCAGGTCAAGGTCAGGTCAAGTGAGGTCAAATTTTTGCAAGTTGGTTGTTAAAGGGACTATCCCACCTTTAACATGGGGTTTGAGTTGAGATAGCCAAGTTTGCGGCGAGGTTCAGAAACCACTATCTATCTAGGTTGCAACCTCCGCGGCCTCTTGGTGTTGAAGAAATTCGTTCCCTTCATTTGAAAATGGGCCTTGTGCAAGGCCCTATCTTCAACATGGAGCGACCGTTAGTGTGACGTCACCTCGTTTAGTCATTCTGATTTAAATGGGTTTGTTCGTTGAAAAATCGCTTAAAACTTGGTCTGAACTTTGTTGTGGTGCCTACAGAGTAAAAAGAATCAGCTTTATATGACAGTAATGTGGCCTGGGGAAGGGGGTAATTTTGGACTGTGACGTCACATATTTGAAAGTTTGTGTTTGGAATATGGGAAGCCTAAGATGTTTAATGAAAAATAAATGCCAGAACCGTATTCCTGGTCATCCAATCTACAAAGTCGGGCACAATTTAACTGGTTTTAACAACATTTTAGAAGGTGGGATAGTCCCTTTAAGACCTAAAAAGATGTCTATTGAGGCAGTTTTTCACGGCGAATCTAACGGTGGTATGTTTGTTTCCGTGCGAGGTCTAGAGCGTCCAAAAAATCTTTTTTTTCAAATATTTTGTGTGTCATGACGTCATAAAATTTTGAATAACTCCCACATTTTTTAACCGATTCATCTAAAAGTTGTATGTAGGTGCACATAGACCACTGCTCTGACATATATTCCGTTTTTTCGATATACTCAAAATTTTGGATTTTATAATTATTTCCCCCCAAAAAAATGTTTTTTTTAAGAGCCAAAATCCAAAATTTCCAAAAAGCGAGATAGCCATTTGATAGATAAAGTAAAATTGCATATAACCTTTTTGTTACGTCTTGATTCCTTTAAAAATGAAGATGTTAGCGGCGTTTGAAGTTTTGCCGTTTTTGAGGCGAAAATGGTGTGACATCACGTCACTTAAACGTCATTTTCTGAAAAAAAAAACTTCGGACGGATTTCGCTCAAATTTTCGGGGCACGTGTCAAAAATGTATAATACCTAAGGTTTTCAAAGTTTAACGTTGCTGGCGTAACGCGCGCGTTTAGAAGTTATTGGCGAAAAACGGGAGGGGCAGATTCTGCCCCCCCCCCCCCCAGCGGGGCGCGGGTTAACTGTGGTCTTACTATGTTACGAGATCGTGTGATAAAGTTATTAACCCATTTATGCCCAGGAATATTGACCATCATGAAAATCGACGAAATCAACATATGTTATGCTCCTACCAGGGCCTTGTATGGAATCGAAAATAATTTTTGCCTGCAGCAAAAGTTTCTCGAGAAAAACGTAAAAAACATGCGTTGCGAAATCGCAACGAAGGGCACACCGGGCGCCATCAGCGTTGCGAAAACGCAACGACGGGCACATCAGACGGACATAAAGTACACTGAACTGCCGTATATGCTAATATATTTTGACAAAACATCAATCAACTGTTGACAACTATTGCTTGAAAATGCGGAACCCACATCCGTCATGCTCTATAACCCGCCTAAGAGCCTCAGTGAGGAAGCATAACTTCATGATTCGCGAACGGGGAGATGGCAACACGGTCATTATCAACCATTTACGTTGTCCATTGCTGTTCATTTAAATTTGTGGTCGACACGTATCCAGGGTGATGCTTTCTTTTTGGAAGCTAGACAGATCCATTACCTCCACCTATCAGACCCTGCACAGTGCACACTGAATACAATTAAACGGAGGATTGGGAGTAAACCAGTGCCTCTCGTATGCGCGTATATCCGCAATCATTTTTAACCACCCTCCTACCTGAGTAAATTTAAATTCCATTGCAGGTTAGTCGTACCCACTCTCAGCAAAAAGAAAAAAGGACCGATCCGGCTCTAACAAATTACCCGCGTAAGGCGTAGCGCATCACAACAAATCGACTCCCAGTTTATCATGTTTACACCTAATCCAAAATTTTCATGGCCCCACTCTCAGCGACCTTCACGTGTAACCTCTTTCTCGAGACAATGCCAGGACAGAATGGTGATTCGACGTCAATCCGTCCTTTTCATCTTCAGGATAGTTGAATCCTCCTCCACGCCTCATCCCCCTGTTCCGGGCTGGACCGGCAACGTATATCGCAATCGGGCAGCTCACATAGGAGCGCGCCTGTAGCCGGGTGCAGTGAGTGCTTGGGAGGGGGGAAGGGGGTGGGTCATGGGTGGCGGCTGCCCACTGGCTGGGCTCAGTCTCCAGTCTACGATTGACCGTGTCCGGTCAGACAAATGTCTCCCCTAATTCCAATAATCCTGCTAGCTCTAAAAATGGTCTGATTAGATAAAAAGCCTATCAAAGTAAGAAAACAGGCGTATACTCCACATCAAGCAGCTTATGAATCTATGCGAGTTATGAATCCTAAAAATTATTATTTTCCCATGGGTCCGCCCTCATTACCCCTGCCGAAGGGCTCAGCTACCCTCAGAGGGGGCCTATCCCACTATTTGCCGACCCTCAGTTATCTTTTCTAACGTAAATGCTGGTAGTCAGCAGATTCTATCCAGAGAATGGCGATGCCTATCTGTCGCCTGATACCAGAATACATCCCCGTTATTCATTATTTATGCACAATGTACATAGTAGATCCAATTTCCAAAGGACCTAATTATCTCTCAGCTCCGTTAGCATCGCCGACCGTTTGATGCATGGGTCCTTTTCCTACCATGCGATTTTCAGATGCATGGGAACACATTGCTTAGTGAACGAACAGCCCGAGGCCGAAAATCTGCGAGAGAAAAAGAAAGGAGTGTTTGTGGCTGTTTGAGCCAGCAAATATGAAATGTGTCGCAACATTTTACGTGCGAACGCACCTTGCACTAAACATACCTATATACGTCCCTCATGGCATAGGCGACGGAGCGGGGGGAGGGGGCACCGGGGCACCGTTGACCGTGCCCCCTTGATTTTGCCATTTTAACATTATCCCGATAGGCGTTGCATGGAAATGGAAATGGAAAGAATGAGACCAAAAGTCAGCAGTGCTCCCCCCCCCTTAATTGAAGATGTTCCGCCGCTACAGCCTCATGGCTACAAAATGAGAGAGAGAAAGAAAGAGAGAGAAAGAGAGAGAGAGAGAGAGAGAGGGGGAGAGAGTTGGGGAACGAGGAGGAGAGGGAGGAAGATGGGGGAGAGAAAGAGAGAACCCACAGCGTATCACGAGTGAAGTCTACTGTTGATATTCATACTTCCGCTACCCTGCCAATGTGCCCATCGTTGCGTTTTCGCAACACCGCTGTCTTTCCGATGTGCCCTTCGTTGCGTTCCCGCAACGCGGCCGTAGTCATATTTGAAAATAGTCACAAACCCTTTTTGTAGCATTATTTCTTAACAAAATGCATATCTACGCTATTGTAGGGACTCTGCAGAATATGTTTACACAATTTTCATTACGATATTATTAAGCACTTAGCCTACTTATCTTGGTTTTCGTGACGTCATCACTCACAAAACCTTCGACTTCCCTCTGGGAGCTCTAGGCAGTAACTTACCGGCCGCACAGACTTGTAACTGCGTAGTATCATGCGCACAACCATGCTACACACGCTGAAACTTGTCTCATCGGTTAGTCTCTTTTACACACTTCTCAAGCTTCGATCACGTCGACGCTTGCTTGCGTTGCGAAAACGCAACGAAGGGCGTAAATGGGTTAAAACAACCCTGCTGTGAGCGCCGTCTAATTGTTGCATGTGCCGGTCGTGTGACCGCTCGTGTGACCGCCCGATTCGTGCGGCTGGGCCGCCGCTCGGCGCAGCTGACCGACCGACTGCCTGGGGGCGGGGTCGAAGGTCGGGGAGCGGCGCGGTCGAGACGAACCGCCGCTGACCGACTGAAGGTCACTCTCTGACCGGCCGTAATCCAATACAGTCCGTCAGATGAAGAAGTGCTTGTGAGTGAGACGGCGGCAACATAACAAACCCTAGCCCGTATTGGTGTGTTTGCCAGCCGCGAGCGTATAGGGGGGTCCGATGGACCCCCGCCCCACTCCCCACCCTCTTGCCGTTTGGCCCCTGATCGAGCTAGAGCTTCGGGGGAAAAAAACGAGCGTGGTGCCCGTGATGAGAGGAGGCCATTGATACCCAATTTCAGTCCTAGGTCATTGGTCGACCCCCCAGTTCAGGTCAATGACCAAAAAGTCGCAAAAACCGAGACCTGTTAGACCGTCGTAAAGTTGGGCTGCTATGACGTTTTTCAGGATGCTGATCACGAATATCATGTTAGTTAGTTTTGATCAAAGATGATGTCATCATGCATTTAGGCCAGGTCGGGTCAGATCAGGACAGATCAACCAGTAGGGGTCCTGCCGGGTATTCGTAGTACGTGTCAACAGCCTCTGACAGCTTCGTAACATGTTACGAAGGCACCAAAACTACTTCGTAAATGTTCAAATGGTTGCTAAATTCGAATTCAGCTTAAAAAAGCTAACCCAGAAACATGTAAAACTCGAAAAAGTGAAACGAGGTCATCAAAGGTCAATGACCTGACCTGACCTTCAGGTGGCCTTGACACACACCCTTATGCATGGGAGCAACATCATATCACGTGTTTTAATGCTTGAAACCACGAAAAGACTGCAAACGTGCGGCTAATCTGCACCGCCTTACGCCGAATCGCGATTCCGGCCAAACATGGTCTCGGGAAATAGGTCAAATGTCAAAGGTTATTGGGTTCAGGGTCATTACATTTTCAGGGTAGGTGTAAAACTATTGATTAACTCGAGAATACTAAAAGCTACGTCGTGATCGGCCGCTTTTTACGCGAGTTATTCGTGAAAAACCGAGGGATTGGGTCCCTTTCACTCCCCCCCCCCCATACGGGCGAGGGTTTATGCTTGTCATTGATAGGCAGTGTCAAAGCACCGAAGTTGGGAGGTGAACTATAACAATTGTCTATATTTTCTATAAAAAAAAAATACGATGTACCGGTGCTAGGTAGCTTCCTAATGTCCCGTTGCATCGCCTATGCATCGCTATAGGGGAAGACGGGGGAACATCGTCCCCCCTGCACAGCACAGTGCACACCCCCGCACATTGCACACCCCGCACAGCACATTGCACACCCCTGCAGCCGTAAATTGCGTGCGCCAGCTGGTAGCCATGGTTCCATTGCAAACAGCCCTGCAATCCACCACAGTCGCGCCCTTTGTGCCGGCGGACGGGACGGGGGGTGGAAGGTGCAGTGAGTAGTAAAGTAATCTTGGGTGCAGTGGTGTCCCGGGCAGCGCGGAGCACGGTGGGTCCATACGCGCAGTCCGGGAGTCTGCCCGGGAGTCTGTCCGGGAGTCTGTCCGGGAGTCTGTCCGGTCCGGGAGTCTGTCTATGGGCCTTTCGAGTCTGCCTGTGAGTCCGTCTCTGCGTCTGTCTGTCTCTTCGTCGGCTCGTCTCTGTTTGTGAGTTTTTTGTGATTCTGTCTGTTATTCTGTCTGCCTGTGAGTCTGTCCGGTCTGTGGGTCAGTCTGTCTGGGAGTCTGCTTGTCTCTAAGTTTGTTTGCCAGTCTGACTGTCATTCTGTCTGTCTGTGAGTCTGTGTGCGAGTCTGTCTGTAGGTGAGTCTGTCTGTCTGTCTGTCTGTCTGTCTGTCTGTCTGTCTGTCTGTGAGTCTCTCTGTCTGTCTGTGAGTCTGTCTGTCTGTGAGTCTATCTAGCTGTCTGTCTGTCTGTCTGTCTGTCTGTCTGTCTGTCTGTCTGTCTGTCTGTCTGTCTGTCTGTCTGTCTGTCTGTCTGTGAGTCTCTCTGTCTGTCTGTGCGTCTGTTACAGTGTCTGTCTGTGAGTCTGTTACAGTGTCTGTCTGTGAGTCTGTTACAGTGTCTGTCTGTGAGTCTGTTACAGTCTCTGTCTGTGAGTCTGTTCTGTGAGTCTGTTACAGTGTCTGTCTGTGAGTGTGTTACAGTGTCTGTCTGTGAGTCTGTTACAGTGTCTGTCTGTCTGTCTGTCTGTCTGTCTGTCTGTCTGTCTGTCTGTCTGTCTGTCTCTCTGTGAGTCTGTTACAGTGTCTGTCTGTGAGTCTGTTACAGTGTCTGTCTGTCATGTCTGTGAGTCTGTTACAGTGTCTGTCTGTGAGTGTGTTACAGTGTCTGTCTGTGAGTCTGTTACAGTGTCTGTCTGTGAGTCTGTTACAGTGTCTGTCTGTGAATCTGTTACAGTCTCTGTCTGTGAGTCTGTTCTGTGAGTCTGTTACAGTGTCTGTCTGTGAGTGTGTTACAGTGTCTGTCTGTGAGTCTGTTACAGTGTCTGTCTGTGAGTCTGTTACAGTGTCTGTCTGTGAGTCTGTTACAGTGTCTGTCTGTGAGTCTGTTACAGTGTCTGTCTGTGAGTCTGTTACAGTGTCTGTCTGTGAGTCTGTTACAGTGTCTGTCTGTGAGTCTGTTACAGTGTCTGTCTGTGAGTCTGTTACAGTGTCTGTCTGTGAGTCTGTTACAGTGTCTGTCTGTCTGTCTGTCTGTCTGTCTGTCTGTCTGTCTGTCTGTCTGTCTGTCTGTCTGTCTGTCTGTCTGTCTGTCTGTCTGTCTCTCTGTGAGTCTGTTACAGTGTCTGTCTGTGAGTCTGTTACAGTGTCTGTCTGTCATGTCTGTGAGTGTGTTACAGTGTCTGTCTGTGAGTCTGTTACAGTGTCTGTCTGTCTGTCTGTCTGTCTGTCTGTCTGTCTGTCTGTCTGTCTGTCTGTCTGTCTGTCTGTCTGTGAGTCTTTTACAGTGTCTGTCTGTGAGTCTGTTACAGTGTCTGTCTGTCTGTCTGTCTGTCTGTCTGTGAGTCTGTTACAGTGTCTGTGAGTCTGTTACAGTGTCTGTCTGTGAGTCTGTTACAGTGTCTGTCTGTGAGTCTGTTACAGTGTCTGTCTGTCTGTCTGTCTGTCTGTCTGTGAGTCTGTTACAGTGTCTGTCTGTGAGTCTGTTACAGTGTCTGTCTGTCTGTCTGTCTGTCTGTCTGTGAGTCTGTTACAGTGTCTGTGAGTCTGTTACAGTGTCTGTCTGTGAGTCTGTTACAGTGTCTGTCTGTGTGTCTGTTACAGTGTCTGTCTGTGTGTCTGTTACAGTGTCTGTCTGTGAATCTGTTACAGTGTCTGTCTGTGTGGTCTGTCTATCTGTTACAGCGTCTACCTGTCAGCGAGTTTGGTCGGTGAGTCTATGTGTCTGGTCTGGCGTTTCATTTGGTCCAAAATAGTCCAAAATCAATGTGGTGAAGCCGACAGTTAATGTTCCAGGTGCCGCTGAAAGGGTGGGGCGTTGTCTCGCGGCTCGCAATTACGACGTCCTCGTAAATGGTATAAAAAACGGAGAAACCAGTGCCCGCAACTGACCGAGTGAGGAGAAACCAGTACCCACCACTGAACGAGTGAGGAGAAACCAGTGCCCGCCACTGACCGAGTGAGGAGAAACCAGTGCCCGCCACTGACCGAGTGAGGAGAAACCAGTACCCGCTACAGACCGAGTGAGGAGAAACCAGTGCCCGCCACTGACCGAGTGAGGAGAAACCAGTGCCCGCCACTGACCGAGTGAGGAGAAACCAGTGCCCGCCACTGACCGAGTGAGGAGAAACCAGTACCTGCCACTGACCGAGTGAGGAGAAACCAGTGCCCGCCACTGACCGAGTGAGGAGAAACCAGTACCCGCTACAGACCGAGTGAGGAGAAACCAGTGCCCGCCACTGACCGAGTGAGGAGAAACCAGTGCCCGCCACTGACCGAGTGAGGAGAAACCAGTGCCTGCTACTGACCGAGTGAGGAGAAACCAGTGCCCGCCACTGACCGAGTGAGGAGAAACCAGTGCCCGCCACTGACCGAGTGAGGAGAAACCAGTGCCTGCTACTGACCGAGTGAGGAGAAACCAGTGCCTGCCACTGACCGAGTGAGGAGAAACCAGTGCCCGCCACTGACCGAGTGAGGAGAAACCAGTGCCTGCCACTGACCGAGTGAGGAGAAACCAGTACCCGCTACAGACAATAACTGACGTGCAGAAACTAGTACCTACCACAGACAGAAACTAGTGTGCATAAACCAATACCTGCCGCTGATCGCACCCAGTGTGCAGAAACCAGTAAGTGCCGCTAACCTAGTGTGGAGTAACCAGTACGTGCCGCTAGCCTAGTGTGGAGAAACCAGTACGTGCCGCTAGCCTAGTGTGGAGAAACCAGTACGTGCCGCTAGCCTAGTGTGGAGAAACCAGTACGTGCCGCTAGCCTAGTGTGGAGAAACCAGTACGTGCCGCTAACCTAGTGTGGAGAAACCAGTACGTGCCGCCGCTAACCTAGTTTGGAGGAACCGGTACGTGCCGCTAGCCTAGTGTGGAGAAACCAGTACGTGCCGCTAGCCTATTGTGGAGAAACCAGTACGTGCCGCTAGCCTAGTGTGGAGAAACCAGTACGGGCCGCTAGCCTTGTGTGGAGAAACCAGTACGTGCCGCTAGCCTAGTGTGGAGAAACCAGTACGTGCCGCTAGCCTTTTGTGGAGGAACCAGTACGTGCCGCTAGCCTATTGTGGAGAAACCAGTACGTTCCGCTAGCCTAGTGTGGAGAAACCAGTACGTGCCGCTAGCCTAGTGTGGAAAAGCCAGTACGTGCCGCTAGCCTATTGTGGAGAAACCAGTACGTTCCGCTAGCCTAGTGTGGAGAAACCAGCACGTGCCGCTAGCCTAGTGTGGAAAAGCCAGTACGTGCCGCTAGCCTATTGTGGAGAAACCAGTACGTTCCGCTAGCCTAGTGTGGAGAAACCAGTACGTGCCGCTAGCCTAGTGTGGAGAAACCAGTACGGGCCGCTAGCCTTGTGTGGAGAAACCAGTACGTGCCGCTAGCCTAGTGTGGAGAAACCAGTACGTGCCGCTAGCCTTTTGTGGAGGAACCAGTACGTGCCGCTAGCCTATTGTGGAGAAACCAGTACGTTCCGCTAGCCTAGTGTGGAGAAACCAGTACGTGCCGCTAGCCTAGTGTGGAAAAGACAGTACGTGCCGCTAGCCTAGTGTGGAGAAACCAGTTCGTGCCGCTAGCCTTTTGTGGAGGAACCAGTACGTGCCGCCGCTGACCATGACCAGGCTGCGGAGTGCGCTCGCCCAGACTGTCTGTGTGCTGATGCTGGCGTCCACCGCCGTCCTTTGGTACCTCTCGAGGGAGCGACCCATTGAGACTGCCCGGCCGCGCCCCACCGGTCTGCTGGTCAACTCCAGCGTCTGCCAGCTGCCCGAGTTCCATCCGTGGGACCCCACGGTGCTGGAGGTGCTGCGGGAGGAGCGGCCGCTGACGCCGTGCTCGGGAGACTCCCCGGTCCGACTGACGCAGCTCGGCAGGACACTGACCATGGATGTGCACCGGGACAGGCTGCGCGCCGGCTGCCGGCTCGACTGCTGTCTGAGGAGCGTCTGCCGCGAGCAGGACGGACACTCGGACGACCAGTTCCGTCTGGGGGAGCAGGAGGTCTGCTTCAGGGGCCGCACAGCGCTCTCCGTCAGCGAGCAGTTTGTGAAGGTCACCTGCGCCTGCTCCGACGAGCCGGACGTGGCCATATTCGAAGATTTCAGGGCGTTCTTCATTCCGGAGGTGGATAGACTGCGCTCGCAGCAGCGCGTCAGTGTCAGTGATGTTCAACAGCTCAGCGTTTACCTGGTGGGCATAGACTCCGTCTCGACGCTCAACTTCAGGCGATTCCTGCCAAAGGTGCGCGAGGTGCTTGAAACAGACCTGCAGGCGGTGCCGATGCTGGGATTGACAAAGGTCGGTGCGAACACCTTGCCAAATCTGGTGGCCCTTCTGACCGGGCTGAGGCTGGACCAGTTGAACCAATCTCTGCGCGAAGAGCCCTATGATCATCAGCCCCTTATCTGGAAGCATTTCTCTTCCCTCAACTACCTCACAATGTACACTGAGGACATGTCTAATATGGCAACATTCAACTTTCACCGGAGAGGATTCCTTACACAGCCCACCGACATCTACCTGCGCCCTCTGCACCTGGCCAGCGAGCAATCGCGACTGGCGCAGCGCCGAGGGGACCACTGCGTCGGCCACCGACTGACCTTCGAGCTGCAGCTGCAGCTGCTGCAGGACCTGATGGCCGCGCCGGATCCCTCCTCGCCGCACTTCGCGCTGGTCTTCAGCAACGCGCCGAGTCACGCGGGCCCTCTGAGTCACATCGGAGCGCTGCAGCCGAGCCTGCTGGAGTTCCTGCGGACGTACCGCACCTCCAGCCGCCACAACGCGTCCGTGCTCATCCTGTTCAGTGACCACGGGATGCGCTTCGGACCCGTCATGCGCACAGAGCTGGGCGGCTACGAGTCGCGGATGCCGCTCCTCTACGTGGTCCTGCCTCCCTGGTATGAGCGGCAGTACCCGCGGAGGGTCGCCAGCCTACGCGGCAACTCCCGCCGGCTCACTACATTCTTCGACGTGCACGCCACGCTGCGTCAGCTCCTGGCGGACGCCGGCGCCTCATTGCCCAGCGTCCCCAGCCCCGGTCTCAGCCTGTTCGCGCCCGTACCGGAGCAGCGCTCCTGCCGGGACGCCGGCATCGACCCGGCCTGGTGCACGTGCCGGAGGCATGTGGCGCTTCCCGCGGACCATGCGGTGGTTGTGCGCGCCGCAGTGGCCGCGGTGCGACACATCGACACGGTGCTGCTGCGCGCCGCCCGGGACCGCTGCGCCCGGCTGGGCCTGCGGCGCGTGCTGTCCGCTCTGCTGACCGTCTCAGAGGGCGGCGGCCCGGTCCAGGACACCGAGTACTCCCTGCGCGGCTTTGACGAACTCTCCGTGCAGGTGGTGACAGCGCCCGGCGGCGCCGAGTTCGAGGCCACCGTGCGCTGCTACAGCGGACCTGGTGACCGAGAGCGCGGCACGGCCGGAGGCCAGGCACTGGCGGCCCGCTGCCGGCCGGAGCACAGGCTCGAGGTGCTGGAGGTCACCCGGCTGAACCTCTACCGCGGCCAGAGCGACTGCCTGACCCACCACCACGACGAGAGGAGGTACTGCTACTGTACAGATCTGCTGTGACTGAGTACCGCGGGACCCACCACTACCACCAGAGGAGGTACTGCTACTGTACAGATCTGCTGTGACTGAGTACCGTGGGAACCACCACTAGATGATCTTGTGATGCTATCCATATGGTATTACGATCTCACTACATATGGTGTGATGATCCCCTTGTATTTGTTCCTGTGATCGTACTTTGCATGCTCGCATAATCTCATTGTATCTGATCTCATACCTATTGTCTTATCTGATGATCTCAATGCATCTTATCTTACTATAAGACTGTATCTTAGCTGACCGGCTAACCGTGGTCCAGTCCGGTCGGTCTGTCCCACTCCAGCCCTGAGAGTTCCGGCCGCCTCTGCTCCAACACTGCCCTGTTCCGGCCGCCTCTGCTCCACCACTGCCCTGTTCCGGCCGCCTCTGCTCCAACACTGCCCTGTTCCGACCGCCTCTGCTCCACCACTGCCCTGTTCCGGCCGCGGCGCTTCTCTCCCGCCGCCTTCTGTCGCCGCCTTCGAGGCCCGCCTTCTGTCGCCGCCTTCTAGGCCCGCCTTCTATCGCCGCCTTCTGTCGCCGCCTTTTGTCGCCGCCTTCTGTCGCTGCCTTCTAGGCCCGCCTTCTGTCGCCGCCTTCTGTCGCCGCCTTTTGTCGCCGCCTTCTGTCGCTGCCTTCTAGGCCCGCCTTCTGGCGCCGCCTTCTAGGCCCGCCTTCTAGGCCCGCCTTCTAGGCCCGCCTTCTAGGCCCGCCTTCTAGGCCCGCCTTCTGCCGCCGCCACTGCGTCCCGTGGAGGCACAGAGCGGTCATATCATTAGAATGATTGGTTTTCACTGACGCATTTTGTATGTGTATGTGTATGTATAACTGTGTCAGGTAGCTGCGTTTTTACTACTAAGATCGACTTGAGGCAAACACTTATCCACCAAGTTGGTTTCTTCGGAGATACAATAGCAATACAGTACAATAGAATGTATGGATTTATATATTTATAGAATAGATGTAGCGTCACGACACCCCTGTCTTGTAGATCTGGCTGAGGTTTCTATGAGTAACACACGGTTTTGTTTGGCTACTGCGGGTCGGCGGTCAGGGCCGCCTTTGGTCAGCTGTTTGACAACGCGCCCCTCGCCGCTACCTGTGAAGCCGCCAACATCGCCACGCTAGGTAGTGATGTCAATTTACGTTAGCGTCTGTTCGATAGATTAGTGTACCTGGTCCCGGTGTGCTGTGAACTGTTTGCATTTCACTTGTATTTACAGAACCGGCATATTGATATGAATTGTTTTATTAATATACCATGCACTACTTCTTACATTTTTACCTTGAGGCTGCGGTTATAAAACGGGAACCATACCTGTGTTTGTCTGATAAATAAGCAAACAAAAGACCTACCTCCCATCAGTTGTGGATCCTATGTTCACATGCCACCCGAATTCTGTGATAAGATCACTGCAGCGTTAGCCAGCACGACCTCACTCGTGCCACCTGTCTGCAGTCAGTGTCGCAAAATTTGCCAGTTTTGGTGGGAAGTGACATCCAAATCAAAATAATTTTCCACCCTCACCTCCAATTTTTCAGAGCGATTTTTCACTCCCCAGTTTACCAATTAAGAGCATCTGCGTGCACTTTGTACCTCCCTCCATATTCGATTCAATGATCTTTCAAGACAGCTCCCACATCCTCCAACACTCACAAATTAGGTAATTGTTGATGTCTGTTTTCTGCTCTTTTTGTACTCTTCTAACTGGCAATTTTCCACTCTCAGCCCTCTTTATAGTGACGAATATTCCCCTCTGAGACCCAAGCCAAAATATAATTTTGGGACACTGCTGCAGTGACGTCGGCCGACGTGAAGTCCGACAGCGCCGTCACGTCGGCCGACGTGCCGACGGACAGTGGCTCGGAGCGCTATCGGGTTTAAACCCTCGCCCATATTGGTGTATTGCCAGCCGCGAACGTATAGGGGAGGGGAGGGGGTCCACCGTTTCGCCCCTGATCGAGCTAGAGCCTCGCGGGAAATAAACGAGCGTGTTGCCCGTGACTAGAGGAAGCCGATGATACCCAATTTTAAGGTCCTAGGTCATCGGTTGACCTTCCAGGTCAAGTCAATGACCAAAAAGTCAGGAAAATCAGGACCTGTGAAGGGTGGCTGCTAAGGGTTTTTTTCGGGGTGCTGATCACGAATACCATGTTCGTTATGATCATAGATGATGTCTGCATGCATTTAGGCCAGGTCGGGTCAGGTGAGGTCAGGTCAACCGGTAGGTAAGGGTTTTGCCGGGTATTCGTAGTAGGTGGCAACCGCCTCTGACAGCTTTGTAACATGTTACGAAGCCACCAAAACTACATGGTTAATGTTCAAATGGTTGCTTACTTTGGATTCAGCTCCAACAACTAGCCTAGAAACATGTAAAACTCGAAAAAGTGAACCGAGGTAATCAAAGGTCAATGACCTGACCTCACCTTCCGGTAACCTTGACACCCACCCTAATGCATGGGATTAACATCATATCCCATGTTTCAACGCTTGAAACCACGAAAAGACTGCAAACGCGCGGCTAATGCGAACCGACATATGTACGCCGAATCGCGATTCCTGCCAAACATGGTCTCGACAAGTAGGACACAGGTCAAAGGTCATTAGGGTCAGGTTCATGAAATTTTCAGGGTAAGAGTATAATTGATGAACGCGAGAATACTGAAAGTTTCGTAGCGATCGGAAGCTTTTTACGCGAGCTATTCGCGAAAAACCGAGGGGGGTCCGTTGGACCAGCCCTATACGGGCGAGGGTTAACCCGTGCCTCGTAGGGCTATCGGTGGACCCTGCCGCCAGTAGGGGGCCGTTTCGTCCCCCCCCCCCTCGGTTCTCGTAAGTTACCGACCAATTTTCAAAATTCAAACGGCGTTCGATAGCCCCAGCGGGGAATTGCCTTGTAACCAAGTTTCGTTGACCTAGGTCGAAACAATGACGCCACAGGTCAGGTCAAAGGCGCATTTTTCATCGTTTACAGGCCTTCTAAGGAAAGCGTTGTAACATCGTGTAAAAGGCATGTTATCAAAAATCGTCGATATGGCGTTGGTTGCTAATACATATGTTGCTAAAAGAGGTCGCTAATACCACGTCAGGTCACAGGGGTTAAATCACTTTAAGGGTCACAGCATTAACCCGACTGTAATAGGGTAGTGTGACACATGCTTTATGGGCAATTTTACATTTCGAATTCGATTTATTGGGTTAGGTGACCATAAGGGGTAGTATAGGTTACGTTTTGGTGGAGGTCAGGTCAAGGTCAGATTAAAAAAATCCAATTTTCAAGTTGATCGTTTTGCATAAAAGGGTATCTATTTGATGCAGCTCGTCACGGGGAATCCGGTGGTGGTCTTTGTTTTACGCTAGCATGCTTAGAACGGATAAAAATTGAGCTGAAAAATTTGACGTCATCAATTAGGTTTTCGCCATTAGTAGGTTTTCGCCATACCTTTGCCAAAAATTGAGTTATTGAACTAAAATTTAGCATATAGAAGGCGGAACATTAGTTGTATTATAACATTCTTTCCGTTTTTTAATTATGAAAGTTGTTGGTATTTTGAGGGTACTATATACAAAAAATCAGTTTTTTTTTTATTTGGGGGCTAGAAACCAAAACTGAGAGAAATTTGAGATAGCAGTTTTGTAGCCCTGTTAGTTTTCCACCTTTTTTATTTGATTAATTTTTCTCTATCTTCAACATTGTAGGCATGACGGCTCTTGCCGCAAAACCTTTTTTAAGTCAAAAATGGTAAAACATGATATCAATGTGACTTCATTTGTGGCCAACCTATCATAGGCTCTGGAAAAAATTGGTCACAAGACAAGATGTGAAATTGATGCTCGGAGGGGACCTGAAAATTTTGTAGCGATATATGCAGCGGCTTAGGAGATATCGAGGGAAAAAGAGAGTTGGACGTTTCGACCCCCCCCCCCCTCCTACGGAGCGTGGGTTAAGCTATAACTCCACAGTAAAAAAGATGCCTGTGCTCTCACGAGCTGCAGCCAGTAGCACCCCATGTTAACCCGCGCCCTACTGGGGGGGGTTTGAACACCCCCCTTGTGGTTTTTCGCGAATATCTCAAAAACGGCGGCGCGGAGCGCCGCCGTTTTTGGTACACCTTATCATACATCAATTCTACACATGTTGTGAAAATTTCAGACCAAGGTCATTCAAGGTCAGGTCACCAGGTCACTTGAAGTGACCTCACCTCATAAAAAGTTTCAATGTCTGTCATAGCTACACCGAGTGACCGATCGCTTTGAAACTTTCAGCGATTGCTAAGAGCAATAGCATGTACAAAATGTATATCTCAGAATTTTGATATCGATGACCTAAGGTCAGGTCAATTTTGCGACCTCCCCATTATAAGTCAATGGGAGAAAATTGAAATGCGCCTCTCTTGGACGAAAGACATTATAAACGCTCCCAAACACCGAATTACAAGTAGTTTAGACACACTGAACATGAAAATGGTGTCCGTGACCCTTGTTTATGCCCTGAGGTCATCTTAGGTCACGAATGGTATCTAACAGTTTTTCGCAAATAACTTTTGATAGAGGCATGCTAGAGCGATGAAAACGCCTTAGATGTGTTCAGCTCGACGATACGGATCGACTGATATGCAACATGACCCTTTCCGGTCAGGTCATGACCTTGACCTGAGGTCAAATTTTCAAGTTGACCTTTCAAGGTCAAGTTATAGTTCATTCGATGCGTCTAGACGAGAGGAACACGATGCCGGTAAAAGTAAGCTCGTTCAGGGCTTGGGTCAAAAGTTATTGCAGAAAAACTGTTTCCGAAAAAATCGGCTATTTTTGCAGTTTTTGCCCCCTGCAGGCAAAACCGTTGACGTTAGGTCAAATCTGAGAGGATTGTTCAGAAAGGGCGTTAATAGGGCTATCGAATGCGCTTTTCCGCGGCGCTGTAGCTCTATGGGTTCCCAAGTTATGCGTTGGCTTCTTGGAAATTTTCGACATTCGACCTGGAAATCGGCGAAATTTTGCCTTCAATGACCTCTGGTGACCTGACCTTTGACCTGACCAAAAAATTGACAGAAGTGATTTCGTCATTATTTTTGACGCTCTTTCGAACGCCGCCTTCCGCGTATCGCTACGTGGCCCAGGAGCCGAGTTACAAGGGGGTGTTCAAACACCCCCCCCCCCCCCAGCAGGGCGTGGAAATCCAGGACCCCCAGCCGGGCGCGGGTTAAGATATCACTCTAAGGTCAGGTCAAAGACCCCAGGGAAGGGTTGGGTCTCACCAAAAATGGCTGCCAATTTTTATAAATATGCAAGATATTGCAACAAAAATTACCCGACGTTTCGTTTATTTTAACTGGGACGCCGCTGCTCTGCTGGGGATGTCCCTCTTGTGCAGAAGATATGTAGGTACCCCTTTTCTTCTTGTACTGGTAATGAGGCGCCCTTCTTCTGCTGGGGGCGTCCACCAGCTGCTGGAGCGACTCTCGGACTGCTAAGAATAGCGTTCACTTCAGGGCCTCGTCTAACATGTTAACTGGGGGGCCAAACCCCCGCAGTCACCGGCCTGCCCCCCCCCCCCCCCCCAGTCAGGGTAAAAATGTCACTGCTGGGGGGCCGGCAAAAGCGAAAAGGCAAACGAACTTTTACTACGAGGCGTCAGTGCACCTAAAAACAAATGAGCGAACGAAACATGATGCAATGTAAGCACATTGATACACCCGATTACCTGTGACTATTTCCACGTGTTTATTTTGTTTACCCGATACCAATCTTCTTTTTTTTCTCAGCAATGCGTTACATTTCGTCTTTTTAGGCGATCTAACTCCGTGTCCCGCATATTCTCCTTTACGTATCAATCTGGTGTTTCTGTCCTCGGGGCATCAATCTGTTGTTTCTACCTATCGTCGTCCTCACTACGCGACGTCCAACTTTTGGCTGAGCTGTCACCGGTGTGCGGCGAGAGTAGCTCCTAATCGTAATGAAGCAGGCTCCCATTCTAGATGATGGCGAGCTCAGCTTTGAGCTTGGTGACCTGTCTCTGGGGACGGGAAAGACCAGTGTGAGCTACCCAGAGGCCGACTAGCCTCAGAGACAAGCCTCAAAGACATTGGCCCTCAGAGATCGGCAACGGACGTTCAGAAGCCGGCAGGGCCCATCAGAAACCGAAGTGGTTCGCAAAAAAAAATATATATATATATGCGTGTGGGTCCTCGGGATAAGGTCCACGGGAGCTGCTCGCCGGCTTAACAGTGTTGGTGGTTTAAGACACTCAATAATCTAGGTACGTGGGACCTCAGATACCATGTGTAGGGTCGTTGGAGAATGGTGCAAGGTCATGTAGGGTTCTTACATGCCAGCATAGGCTCTCAGAGGTCGGCGTGATGCCCAAAAAGGTTAGTGTGGCTCTTCTCCGTCAGGAATGTGGGGCTCTCAAAGGCTGGCAAGAGCCCTCAGCTATCAGTCGGCCTAAAGACTATGCGAGTAAGCACGAGCACTGTGCATGGTCCCCAATCCCGATTCAAGGCCCACTTTTACCTTGACTCATCCATCTGCAAAAAAAAAAAAACTAAAAAGATGGTAGGTATACTTGTATCGGTAGGTTGGTACTTTTCAATGATAATCACTTTTCGTTAGAATTGTGATTTTCATTGAAAATTCCAACCTGAACTACGTCTCTAGGGGGACATTTACCTAGGTATAGAAAAGACCGCCTTTGCCGCTCGTACTCGAATTCGCTCTTAACCCGCGCCCCACTGGGGTCTGCGTATAACACGCCCTACTGGGGGGGGCTATTCATAGCCCCCCTCCTAACTCCGAAACTACTGGGCCGATCGTCAAAATTCAAACGGCGTCTGATAGGCCCGGAAAAACTGTCGAGCGAAACCTAATTTCATTGACCTCGAGGTCACCGATGACGTCACAGGTCAGGTCAAAGTAAAAATTATTACCACTTTGGATTCTTCACGTTTTGGGCTCTGGCCGCCGTCTTACAAGTCCGATCAGGCTCATTTTTGGTTCACACACTCGTGAACAGATGCTCTAGATACTCTGAGGGTACCAAACTTGTACTTTGATCTTCAGGTCAAGGTCAGGTCATCACAGGTCACGAAAATATTATATCATCCGTCGGTCACGTGACACATGTTTTATGGTCCATTTACACCAAACATTTCGAATTTGATGTCGTCTGTGTCATTCGAGGTCATTTTGAGTCAAATTTAGCTTAGGTCAGGTCACTTTCAGGTGAAAAAAGGTCAAATTTTGAAGTTAAATTTTTTCAACAAAAAGGTGTACTGGATGCAGCTTGAGCTCAGCAACACGATGGTGCTATTTATATTGGCGTAAGATGTCAAATTCGTGCTGAAAAATTGATTTGAAAAATTAATAATTGTGAATTTTTTGCAATAATGCGTATAACTTGGCCATTTTTGAAGATATTTAGCTAAAACTTGCTAGAGGTAGTCATAATGATGCCTTCTATCACATATATTCTGTTTTTCGAAAAGTCAAAAATCTTTTGAACAAAAAAATGTAAAAATATAAATTTTGAATTTTATTATATAAAATTTTCAAAATTTTCAAAATTTCAAAAATCCGAGACAGCAGTTTGATAGCGCATTCTATTCTGAGTCCTCTCATGCAAAGAAATTGGATCTAGCTTAAGAACTGAGCTCTTGGGAGCGATTGCCGTGGTTCAATGTTTTGCGTCGAAATCGGCCGAACATGACGTCACTCTGACGTCATTTCCGGCCGACCTATGGCAGGTATGAGGTTCAAATTTTGACACAAGGTGTCAAATTGATGCAGCCAAAGGTACTGAAAGTTTGGCGTCGATACCTCAAGCGGTTTGGAAGTTATTGCAGAAAAACGGGAGGGGGGCTATAAATAGCCCCCTCCCCCCCCCAGTGGGGCGCGGGTTAATAAATTGCTAAGATTAGGTCGATGTTCAGGTCATTCGAGGGCATCAATTGTCCATTTCGCTCGATTATTCTCAGAAAATATTTGAATTGAAATGTTCTAACTCTACCTTGCAAGAACCAGAGCACCTAAGAAGCGCAGCATACAAATAAGTGATGGCTCCCTTATAGCCATAACAGGAGCAAGATTCTTACCGATAAACGGAAGTAAGTCGTTATTAAATTTGTGCTCCAAAATAACCGACGTAAAAGAAAATGTGTAGCGGGTCCAAAAACTACGGTTTCTTTCTTTGTATGATTAATACTGTCTGGTGGGGCAATGTAAGGGGGTTACAAACTATTGTAAAGACATTGGTCGGATGGCCTACTATTTTTTTTTTTTTTTTTTAGTTAAAAAGTTAATGGTGTCGCGGCTGTGGTGAAAAATAAGTGGCCTAAATCCGGTGAGAAAACGGCCATTTGGGGGTACCCTAGGTTTGGCTCCTTGAGTCTCTGCCCCCCCCCCCCCCCAGTGGAAATCCCTTAGACGAGGCCCTATGTATGTATTGACGGAGGCAGACAACTCCACAGTACACCGTGGATATTCCGTGTCTTAAGTCATGGCAAGTAAAAACGCGTACGTCGGGGTTAAATGGGAATAAAAAATGTCAGAAATCACACACCTACACACGACACGCACACAGACACACACGCCACGCCATATGCAACCAAAACATCGTCAATCACAGCCACTCGTTACTCCATCAGAAAAACGCCTTCATCGCTTTCTTAAAACTGCCCGGGCCGAGATCTAAAAAGGCAGTAGGCAGCTGGTTTAACCCTATTCCTGGCGGGCTCCGCCGGGACAAGAAACTGGCGGGGGGGGGGCCGATTCGGCCCCCCCCTGAGATCTCGAGAACGAAGCAAGATAGCGACAAACGGTAAACGGCATCGGATACGCACGGTCAAGATCTACAATTTTACTAAGGTCATTTTCAGGTCAGGTCAAAGATGACGTCACAGGGGTCGAAAAAGTCAAAATGGCGGCGCTAGATATGGAGAGAGTTTTTCTCGAATAACTTTCGAATTAGTCAAGATAGGAACAAACTAAGGGCATCGTCGTGATCCTCTCGTCAATCCGCATCGAATGATATATATGTTGACCTCGAAAGGTCAAGGTCAAAGGTTGACCTCAGGTCACGTGACCTCGAGGTCATCATGTATATCATTCGATGCGTCTTGACGAGCTGAACACAATGAGACCATCCACGCGTCTGTATCTTGTTCCTGTACGGAGTTATTGGCCAAAAACCTTTGGTGACCTTTGATGACGTCACATGATCTCACAGCTGCCCAACAGCAAAACAGACCTCAAGGTAGTGAAGGTTGATCGTATATGAAGTCATGTATGGTATATGGGGCCATTCCGACCCGTTTTAGTGGTAAAAACAGGGAGTTGATTTTTCCCCCATTGACTTATAATGGGGAGGTCGCGAAACTGACCTGACCTTAGGTCACCGATATCAAAATTCCGAGATATACAAATTGCACATACTGGTACCCTAACTAAAGCCTGAAGAGAAGAAATTGATCGGTCAAAAACTCTAGCTCTGGCGTGATTGCAAACTTTTCTGAGGTAGGGTCACCAAACCGCCTCTGGTGACCTGACCTGAGGTCAGATCAACTCAAAATTTTCAGACATGTTGCGTAGAAGCCTTTTAGGAAAAGTCAGAAAATTTCAGCTTCCTAGCTCAACGCGTTTGGGAGAAATAACCAAAAAACCTCAGGGGGGGCTCCTGAGGCCCCCCCCCGCCAGGAATAGGGTTAAAAGCGTGGTCGCGTGGTACGAAAAGGCACGCTGCCCAGCCGCAGTGCGCGTTACCGGTGGCCGGAGGCGACGATCATTCCTGGTTGTGCGGTCACCACTGGCCCTGGTTCACTTCGGAGCGCGGGGTGCCAGTTAGCCTTTGGGGTGTGCACTTTGACTAGATGGGAATGCACTTTTTGTGAGTGGGGGTGCACCTACATGACTCCACACATATTTACAGAAAGTTACACTTTCATTAGGGTTTTCAATAGGGTTCATTAAAGTTTTCCAGAAGGCCGTACGTTCAGAGGCAAACTCTGAGAATATGGGCAGATTTTTTTGGATCCCCTAAATCCCGAAATATCGAACATTATCATTATCCGAACATTTTCAACAGGATTCTGCTCCTCGTCCATTAGGCTTAACTATGATCTTAGTCAATCAGGTTTGCACCGACGCGTCCGAGGCTTTGCAGCGCCGGAACCATGGTAACTGTTGCACAGAAGGCACTAAATATCGGACAAAATCGTGCCGAGCGGCAAACGCTCCGCCGCTCCGGAGATAGCCACACTGTCGTGACGTTTGGCGCCCGTGAGCTGGTGCCCCGTTGCGGAGAGTGTCGCGATGCTGTACATCTGGCTGAAGACGGCGGTGGGGCTGCTGCTGGCCGCCAACTTCTCCCTGCCACTGTACGCCATCGGCAGCCGGCGTCAGCTCTGGGAGGAGCCCATGGCCGTTCTCGCCGCCAACAGGGCGCTAGTCGGCCTCCTCATGGGCGTCAGCCTGTCCCTGATCGGCGCCTACGACCTGCTGCAGCTGGACTCGGAGACCCTGTGCCGGGCCCTGCAGTACACCGGGATAGGGTTTGGAGTCGCCTCCAAGACGGCCCAGCTCTGTATGGCTGTGGACCAGTTCGTGGCCATCTCGCGGCCGCTGCGGCACCTGTCGCTGATGGGCCGCGCGCTCCGCTGGCTGGTGGCCGCCACCTGGGCCACTGTGGTCGTCCAGGTCGTCCTGTCGTCGCTGACCGGAGCTCTGGACCTGGTGACGGTCGCCGACAGCGTGCACGGCCGCGGGAACGGCTCGGTCGTCTACCCCGGCTGCCGCGGGGAGAGCCACTTCACCGCGGTGTTCGCCGCCTTCATGGAGTCGCAGCTGGTGGTCTTCTCACTGGCCACCGGCGCCCTGTTCTCGTACACCTTCTGGGTGGGATACCGCACCAGCCGACGGCTGTCGCGGCGGGGACCCGAGCCGCAGAGCGGGGACCGGCAGCAGCAGAGCACCCACTTCCTGCACAGCTACCGCATCTTCAAGCGGGTGGCGCTGGTGTTCTCCCTGACGGTGACGCTGGACGTGGTGAGCCCGATCCTGCGGCTGGCCTCCTACTGGCACACGGCGCCGCAGCTCTCCGGCTTCCTGCACCTGCTGCGCTTGTTCGGATTCACCTTAGAGGGCTGGGCTTACGGTCTTCTGAACCGGAAACTGCGGGCCGCCTACAGGAGCACCCTGATGTGCGGCTGCGCCAGCAACGATGTGAGTCCAACTGCCAGCGAGGAAATACAGCAGCAGCAGCACGATCAGCAGGACGATCAGCAGGACGATCAGCAGGACGATCAGCAGGACGATCAGGAGGGACAGCAGGGTCAGCCGGGACAGCAGGGACAGCCGGGACAGCAGGGACAGCAAGACCAGCACCAGCAGCAGCAGGAACAGCAACATCAACATAACCCCGAGCAGCAGCAACAGCAGCAGCAGGAGCAGCAGGCCGCAATCAGCATCAGCAGCATCAGCAGCGACGGCATCACGGTGATACAGCTGCAGCCTGCCATCCCTCGGCCCAGGGCCGTCTTCACTGAGAGGAAGGCCAGCGCCAGCACCTCTTCAGGTCCACATCCTTCAACTTCAGTGGACTGAACAAGAAGATGAGGTGATAAGAAGGGGGCCAGTTACCAACAGCCTTCCCTTTTCTTCTTTATACACTGAACAATGTTTTACGTAAATATAGCCCGCGCACCGACGAGGGTCTGCGCCAACTTAGTTACCGACGGGGGGGGCGGATGACCGCCCCCCCCCCTGAGATCTCGAGAACGAAGCAAGATAGCGACAAGCAGTAAACGGCATGGGATACGCACGGACAAGGTCTACAATACACAGGTCATTTTTAGGTCAGTCAAAGATGACGTCACAGGGGTCAAAAAAGTCAAAATGGTGGCGCTAGATATGGAGAGTTTTTCTCAAATAACTTTCGAACTTTCGAACTAGTCAAGATAGGAACAAACTAAGGGCATCATCGTGATCCTCTCGTCAATCCGCATCAAATGATACATATGTTTACCTCGAAAGGTCAAGGTCAAAGGTTGACCTCAGGTCACGTGACCTTGAGGTCATCATGTATATCATTCGATGCGCCTTGACGAGCTGAACACAATAAGACCATCCGCGCGGCTGTATACTGTTTCTGTACGAAGTTATTGGCAAAAAAAACCTTTGGTGGCCTTTGATGACGTCACATGACCTTACAGCTGCCCAACAGCAAAACAGACCTCAAGGTAGTGAAGGTTGATCGTATATGAAGTCGTGTATGGTTTATGGGGCCATTCCGACCCGTTTTAGTGGTAAAAACAGGGAGTTGATTTTCCCCCCATTGAAAAAACTTATACCTACCTAATGGGGAGGTCGAGAAATTGACCTGACCTTAGGTCAACGATATCAAAATTCCGAGATATACAAATTGTAGCTACTAATGACCTCATAACATCCTGCGACTTTCAAAGGCCTCCGACATATACTGCAGCTCTGGCCCGGTGACAAATTCGCAAAAAAGTGACTGGAGGTTGGGTCATTCAAAGTGACCTGGTGACCTGACCTTTAAAGTTAGGAGGTTCAATCTTTGACATCATGTGTAAAATTGATGAGAAAATAGTCGTACCAAATTTCGCGGCGCTATGCGCTGCGGTTTCCCCGCTATCTACGAAAAACCTCAGGGGGAGGTTATCCGCCCCCCCCCCCCGTCGGTGCGCGGGATAGTGGAACGATCAATGAGACGGGTGATGGGTGAGGGCTGCAAGTCCTGCTCCTCTGGAAGCTAAATCCAGCCCTGGAACAAGCAAAGCAGCTCGGTTTGGACTGGAAACGCTGGGAACATTGGCATGCCAGCGATGGTCCTTCTCGTCCGTAGATTAAGCCAGGGCCGTTCGGACTCCCGCTGTTGAAAGCCCGGGTTTGACTTGTTGTTTCCTCCAGCCCCGTAGAGATACGGAGCCAGTCGGCCAAGGTGTCAGTGGAAGCCGGCAGCCAGGGCCGGCACCACGCCGTCGTCTGCATTTTTTTTTTTTTTTTTTTTTTGTTGGGTTAGGCCCTTTCGGTCGACAAGACCATTGCAGAGCCGGAAGGATGATAGGAATTAGGGGGAGACATTGGTCTGGGCAGGCACCCTAGTGAGTCGCCGGGGCTGAGCCCGTCCAGAGGACAGGCCACCCAGCCCCAAGGCACTCACTGCACCCGGCTACGGGGTGCGCTCCCTCGGGAGCAGCGGTGCCGCTCCAAGGGAGCAGCCCGCATGAGATAAAGTTGCCTGTCCAGCCCGGAGGGGGGTTGCGGCGTGGAGGAGAAGGATTTCAGTATCCTGAGGATAGAAGCACGGAGAGGTGTCGTCTGCATGTCCGTCTCAATAGTGTTGTCAGTAGCCAGTGGACTGTGTTGCCAGTAGCCAGTGGATTGGAATGCATAAGGCTGGTGTATCTAGGGTTGTTAAAAAAAAGAATTTTGGAAAAGTATACAGGCATGGTTCGTGTGGTGAGGTATTCTTTTTTGAGTCCAACGATACCCTTTTTTCCGAAAAATATTAACTGCTTCATTCTCCCCAAACGACTTCAAGAGGACCATGTCACGCCCGGCGACCGGCCGGTGTCAATAAGGGCGAGAATTCGCCGCCGCGCGCGGGCGGAGGAGCCTTATCGGCACCGCGCGCCACGAGATCTACCGGGCGGCCGGCCGGTGCACATAGTGTGGCCAAACACCAGTTTAGCGCGAATTTAATCCCAGCGCTGCTCGGATCCGTTGAAAATGGTTCCCTGGTTTCAAAATTGACACTTAAACCTATGTGAGACCTTTTACGATGCATTATAAATGCTTGTTGACATATTATGGCATAGTTCCGCCTCTAAAAGTAAGGAGAACTAGCTTACGACGGGTGATGTGCTTACCAGGGCTGTGAAGTCGATGGAGTTACTCCGATTCCGACTGCGGTTTTCAAAAGTCAATTTCAACTCTGACTCCGGGCAAAACTGTCGACTTTTACGATCGACTCGGACTCTGACTCCGCAGCCATGGTAAGTCCACGCAGTCGATGAATTTTCGGTGACTCAGGCTACGAGTCTTGGTCCGATTCCAAAATCGATTCCGATTCCGACTCTGACTGGGGTCAGAACTGTTGACTCC
The DNA here is from genome assembly GCF_019059575.1 of Amphibalanus amphitrite. Taxonomy (NCBI): domain Eukaryota; kingdom Metazoa; phylum Arthropoda; class Thecostraca; order Balanomorpha; family Balanidae; genus Amphibalanus; species Amphibalanus amphitrite. The sequence goes on along the minus strand of NW_024882954.1, from coordinate 9,159 downwards.
GAACGACTCCGACTCTGATTACGAAATCCTGAAATTCAACCGCAAATAAGAGGCATAAAATTGTGGGTCCCAGCAATGATGGGCATGTTAGGAGGAGAAATCTTTTACGAAATTCCCATCATTTCTCTGGTAAATTCTTATGATTGTCCAAAGTTTGCTTGAAAAAAACAACATCTAATCATGTTTCTGTGTGAATGTTCCTGGTGAAGCACATGAACTGGTAGACAGTTGCTGAAATACACGCACCGATAGGACTGAACCTCAGCAATGGGAGTAAAAACAAAGACACCATAAGCACCTTCATGTCATTAACCCTCGCCGAGCCGAGGTCATCAAAGGTCATTGAACTGAACTGGCCTTCAAGTGATCTTGACACCGACCATAATGCATGGAACCAACATCATAATATCACATGTTTAGACGCCTGAAACCACGAAAAGACTGCGAACGCGCGGCTAATGCAAGCACACATACGCCGAATCGCGATTCCGGTCAAACTTGGTCTCGAGAAATAGGTCACAGGTCAAAGGTCATTGGGGTCAGGGTCGTGAAATTTAAAGGGTTAGTGTAAAATTGATAACCTCGAGGGTACTGAAAGTTTCGTCGCGATCGGCCGCTTTTTACGCGAGCTTTTTGCGAAAAACCGAGAGGGGTCCTTTATATGGGCGAGGGTTGAAAAATTGCCAAGATTTATTCATTGACGACCGTATTCTGCAATATAACAAGTCAGAAATACAGCGGTTGAGCCATCCACGTAACGTTACGGAGCCGCCGCCGCGCCCACCCATATAGCCGGACCTCCCCGGGCGGGCCAACCCAATACGTTCAAAGCTGAGTCAAAGGCCGGGGGGCAGGTTGGGGCAGGGTTTCTTGAATGGATCATGTCCAGAAAAGTGTGGCGAATCTTCTCATGGTAGATTTGGCGTGGAGTTTTTTGGCCATTTTCTTATATCTCTACGTTTTTACGGTGGACAGTGTTTTCAGGGGATGTCTGAAAAGGTCATTTTTAAAATAGGATAACTCATCGGTTCGTCCAAGGATACACATAGAATTCGGGTATACTATCAAATATAGGCTCAGTAGTCATTTGCCACTCCAATTATTTCCAAACCTCTCCGATAATTACGCCAAAATGTGTTATAAACGTGACGCGGGTTTTCGACGATTTCAGCACAGCTGGGACCGGCATTGCGTATGTCCATTTTAGCTAGCTTTTTGAACACCGAAAGGAAGACATCGAACCAAAGTATTGTGATATTGACATACTTTGGACAATTTCCTAGCGACTGGTAGGTATAAAAAGTCAAAATTCCAAAATTCGTTTTTTGATTAAATTCGCGCTAATCTGGCGTTTGGCCACACTATGCGGTGGTGGGAGGGAATGAAAATTGAAAGCGTGGTCTTCTTTCACATGATAGGGGTGCGCTAGCCCGTATTGTCGGATCGGAAAGTTTCAGTGCAGCATCGTTGCCTCTGCCGCAGTGTCGATGGTTCAGAAAATAGGTCAAACAGAACTAAGAAAAGACTCAATGCTTCTCGCTAGTTCATTCGAAACATCTCGTTTCGAGAATATAGCGCGGTGTTTCGCGGCCGCTGCTCCACGCTGCCAACAGGCTGACTACATCGTCCGAGTTTGCTGATATCTCCATGGAAACCCAATTTGACACCTAGGCTGCTAGTGAGCAGTAATCGCCACGCATTTTGAGAATGTGGATCGATCATGGTTGTTCAATACAATAGCGCCCGTGACACCGGGCGCAGCTGCCACTCAACGAACCATATCGCTTTGTTCTTTAGTCAAGAAGGGAACTCTGAGCAACAGCACAGCTCTTTGCACTGCTGTTGACAACTTACATTGCATTTAGACATGACGGCAGGCTTACAGCCCACATATGCTGTTGCCAACTGCATGCGAGAACTTAAAGTTTACTAAGAACAGCAGGAGCTGGCAAGGTGCAAGGACAGAATATGGAGACCCCGACATCGACGTTAAGTTTAACTTACATTTGCAGTCACTAGCGGATCCAGGGGGAGGGGGCATTAGGGGCATATGCCCCCCCCGACAGGAGCCTGGGGAGGGCATTCAGTAGGTACAAGTATGCCTCCCCCCCCGTTCAGACTTACACTTCATACGCCTATAACGAGGAACTAAATAAAAATGGATTAAAAAGGGTTTCTAGTAAATACTTTTATGATCAGAGTCGTTTTAGTAACCTCAATTTAGCTGTCATTGCTTTATTTTGTCTAAAAATATAGTTGCTTCTTAGTTCTTACCACAGGGGAGTCATGCCGCTTCAACCCTTTTGACCGTATTGTCTAACGATGGCACTCATAGTGCGCAAACCAAGAATCGGCCGCCGCCTATGCTTGGGAATAGGGACGGTTAGAATATGATTTACCTGTATGGCCGCAGCCAGTGCAGCGTAACCGGGGGGGGGGGGGGGCACAAGGGGCGTGTGCCGCCTCATAAGATGCATGGTGCCAGGGCATATTTTAACAAATTTTTACTGCGTCCCAAAGTTGAGCAGAGGGCACGTGCTACGACTAAGGGCACAGGGCAAGGAACAGAGTAGGGCACTGAGGAGGGCAGAAAGTAGGGCACGGCAGGTTGCAGGGCATGGCACAGGACATTTTAGAGGGAAGGCCGGGTACAGGTCAGGGCAGACAGCAGGGCACAGGTCAGGGAACCGGACAGGGCAGGGACGCAGTGGGTCAAATTAGCAGGGGCTACGTCCCAAGGCGAGGGGGCTGCGTCCCAAAATGGGACGCAGTAAGTGCCTTAAAAATGCCCTGTGGTGCCCTATGGGCCCGAGAGGCCCTGCAGTGCCAATTGGCCGCTCAGGGTCCAAGCGTGCCTTATTTCGACTGAGATAAGACCCGCAGGACTCGTGCGAGCACCTCACGGAGTCACGGGCTCCTGAGTCGCCACACATCACACATCTCCATAAGGGCCCCACTCCGGCTTCTGAGGGCCCTGTGCTGGCGTCTGAGTGACTTTGCTGACCTATTAAGCGCCCAGCTCCAATTAGGGTCCTGGCCCATACCCGCATGGAACGGCTCCACACCAGTGTCTCTGAGGGCCCATAACGGCGCCTGTGAGGGTCTCACACCGGCGCCTTTGAGGGCCCAACACCGCCAATCTGAGGAGGGACTAACACCAATATTTATTAAGGCCCTACATCGGCGGCGGCTCTGAGGGCCCCACACTGGCGCCTCTGAAGGTCTTACACAGGCGCATCTGACGGCTACCTACCTGCAACTCTGAGGGCCCCACACTGGTGACTCTGAGGGCTCCCAGTGACGCCTGAGAGTACCACGCCGGTCTCCAGGATCCCACAGGGCTCCTGAAGGCCTCTGTTGGCCCTTGCTGGTCTCTTGAAGGCCCGTTGCCCCATGCATGTGTCTCTGGGGAGTGAGGACTCCCACAACGATGCCTTTGAAAGTCTTCACCGGCGACTGTGAGGGCACCACACAGACACGTCTGAGGGCCCTACACCGCCACCTCTGAGACACCAGTGTCTCCTAAGGCCCCACATCGGCGACTCTGAGGGTCCCACACCAGTGCCTCTGGCAGCCAGCCACCGGTAACTCTGTAGGTCCTACACCGGTGACTCTGAGGGCCCCACCGGCGTCTGAGAGTACCATGCCGATCTCTAAGGACTCCACAGGGCTCCTGAAGATACTGCCGACCCTCACTTGCCGGCCTGTGAAGGCCCATTGTTGGCATCATACGGCCCGTTACCGGCCTCTGAGGGCCCTTTGTTGGTCTCTGAGAGGTCCTGCTGGGTTACTAAGCATTCGCATTTCGCACCAACAACTCCAAGGGCCCCACACAGCCACCTGTGAATGGTGTGGGCTTAGGGCCACACCAGTGTCTGAGGCACCACAACGGCGTCCATGTGAGGGCCTCACACCAGCACCTTAGAGGGCCCACACCGGCTCCTTTGTGGTTCCTGCACCAGTGCCTCTGAGGGCCCCACACCACTGCCTCTGGGGAACCCACACCGATACCTTTGATGGTCCCATGCCAGTACCTCTTAAAGGAAAGGGCCACCTTCGTGAAATATGAAGATATCGTTGTTTTTCACTTTGACATTATTATTTTTCATTTTCTTTTTAAAACTGGTGCCAGAAGTGCACAATTCGCGAAAAGTATTTAAAACTATTTAACATATTGGTACTATGTTGATACTCTCTACGGCACCTACTGTATGATGGCATAGCGATGACGTCACACTCAAGCCAATCAGCGTTCAGAAGACAGACTCGTCGGATTGTGTCAGATAAGCTGATTGGTTAAAGCTGAGCTGGTTGGAGCTGATTGGTAAAAAACCAAAGCCTCGCCGCGGGTGGCTGTATTGTCGGATAAGAACGCATTCCTGGGATAAGGACGCATTCCTGGCGTATTTTCTTTTAAAATTGCCGATAACTACGAATGGAGGCCGAAATCGGCCGTAAAGAGGTAGACACATAGGTTTTCGGACACGGGCTACAAGATGGCTATCTCAGTTTCAATCCCCATGTTAAAGGTGGCCCTTTTCCTTTAACCCGCGCGGGGCTGGGGGGGGTAAATTTTACCCCCTCCCCCTCGCGAATTTTAGCGATATCTCAAAAACGGCGGCGCGCAGCGCCGCCAAACTTTCAGTACCTTTTTTTACATCAATTTGACACCTTCCCTGAAAATTTGAGCGAAATCCGTCGGAAAATTTTTGAGAAATTGACGTTTTAGTGACGTCATGTTCGCCATTTTCGCCTCAAAAACGGCAAAAGTTCAAACGCCGGTAACATCTTCATTTTTAAAGGAATCAAGACGTAACAAAAAAGGTTATACGTAATTTTACTTTGTCTATCAAATGGCTATCTCGGTTTTTTTGAAAATTTTGGATTTTGGCCTAATTTTTTTTTCAAAAAACTGTTTTTTTTTGGGAAAATCATTATAAAATCCAAAATTTTGAGTCAATCGAAAAAACCGGAATATATGTCAGAGAAGTGGTCTATGTGCACCTACATACCAAATTTTAGAAGAATCGGTTCAAAAATGTGGGAGTTATTCAAAATTTTATGACGTCACGACACACAAAATTTTTGAAAAATGACTTTTTTGGAAGTTCTAGACCTCGTACGGAAACAAAAATAGCACCATTCGATTTGCCGTGAAAAACTGCATCAGATAGACACCTTTTTAGGCCTTAACAACCAACTTCAAAATTTGACCTCATTTGACCTGACCTTGACCTGACCTCGACCTGAAATTCATCCAGAGGTGGTCCATATCACTTATTGAGTGTGCCTATTGAATTCTATGAGTAAAATGACCCATAAAACATGTGTCGCACATGACCTTTTCTATATTTTGTTTTTTGGTGACCTGACCTGACCTGACCTGACCTTGACCTTGACCTCTGAATGATATTGTATGCAACTAATATTGTCTTGGTAGCCTAAGAACACGTTTTGGGCGATCAGTCTCAGTCCATGACTCCATTCTTCGGCAACTACGGTGCAAGGCCGATACTGTAGAAACTTGCAATTTGTACCCTTGACCTGACCTTGACCTTGACCTCAAACTTTAAATTAAGTACATGTTTTTAGTAGTTCGTGATGAGAGCTTTCGATTGGCGTTTGAATTTTCCAAATCGGACCATTAGTTCGGGAGATAACAGGGGGGGGTAAAATTTACCCCCCCCCCCCCCAGCCCCGCGCGTTCGGCTGGAGACCCCAGCCCCGCGCGGGTTAAGGTTCCACACCGGCGGCCCTGGGTCGGCTCTATACACCAGTCATTCTGAGGGCCCCACCGGCCCCACCAATTTTCGTCGATTTCTGGCGCTGCCCGGGTATTTGTCCCAAAAGCCTCCTCCTCCTGGATCTGCCAATGGCGCCGTCATTTGTCCTACCATTTCTGTTTTTTTTTTTTAGAAAAAAAATTGTCAGGGCTATGACGAAAAATAAGTGGCCTAAATCCGATGAGAAAACAGGATTTGAGGGTACCCTAGGTTTGGCTCCGTGACCTGGTATGCCCCCCCGCGGTGAAACCCTGGATCCGCCAGTGTTTGCAGTTAAAAAAGGATGACATGCCCGGGAATGACGCGGTGGCCGCCCTGACAGTGTGCCGAAGTTGGGCGTGAGTAGAGACAACAGCGGGAGTACACATACAAGTCAAGCGCCCCTAAATCCAACCCTTCGGGCAGCAAACTGCACCAGCAACCCGGCCATGTCCACCGATGTCGTTCAAGATCCGAATCCAGAGCCGGCATAGAGCACGGCTCTGCCCTGACGTGACATATATCCCCGGCGTGTCACGACGGACAGACCATTACCTCGCCTGTATAAATACAACAATGTATACAGTACCTATACCTTACCTATTTTCAAGTCTCATGTTGAGGTGAGAAGCGATCAGCGTCCGGTTCAACTTCGACGAAGACTCGTACTCAGACCCGGCAAAGAGAGCACGGCTCAGCCCTGTTTCCGCGGCTTCTAATGGCCACATCGGGACGAGACATCTCCAATCGTCTGTTTTACCCTACAAATCCAGGTTGCTACGTTGCGGTCAGCGCGATACATTAATTGCATAGATATCTGTTAAATGCGTAATTAATTAGAAATAGGAAAAGTAAACATTGCCATCGTCATTCGCCAAACAGGCGAGGTCAAGCATAAGTCTGTCCGTCATGACACGCCGGGGATATGTGCATCCCGTCTCAGGGCAGAGCCGCGCTCTATGCCGGCTCTGGATTCGGGTCTTGAACGACACCGGTGGGCACGGCCGGGCTGCCGGTGCCGCTGCTGGATTGAGCGACACAATTGATTTATATGTGTACTCCCGCTATTGTCTCTACTCACTTCTCACTTCGTCACACTGTCAGGGCGGCCACCCTGTCATTCCCAGACATGTTATCTTTTCTTTCGAACTGCTAATCTAAGCAAAACAAACGTCAATCCTGTTGCTTCAGCATTTAACTTCGCGAAACTGCATGACATTGGTGACGCCGATGCTGGTCAGAGCCATGCCCCAAAACTTGGGCCAATGACTGTGCGAGGTCTCCATATTCTGTGCTTCAACCCTGCCAGCTCCTCCTATCCTTCATAAATTTTCGCATACAGTTGCGCAGCAGCATATTTGGGCTGCGAGACACCGTCCAAATGCAATGTATGTTGTCAACAGCAGTGCAAAGAGCTGTTCTTTTGCTCCGAGCTTGCAGCTTGATGAATAAACAAAGCGATATGGTACGCTAAGGAGGCAGCTGTATTCTGTAAACGGAATGTTTCGAGTGAATTGCCCGAACTGCGTTGAGTCTTTTATCAGTTCTGTTTGGCTTATTTTTAACAATCGACACAGAACACCACAGCAGAGGCACCGATGCTGCACTGAAACTTTCCGCTCAGACAATATGGGCTAGCACACCCCGATCGTGTGACAATAAGACCACGCATTCACTCCCTCCCACCACCGGCCGGCCGCCCGGTAGATGTCGTGGCGCGCGGTGCCGATAAGGCGCCTCCACCCGCGCGCGGCGGCGAATTCTCGCCCTTATTGACACCGGCCGGTCGCCGGGCGTAACGTGGTCCTCTTCAAGCCGTTTGGGGAGCATGAAGCAGTTAATATTTTTCGGAAAAAAGGGCCTCGTTGGACTCAGAAAAGAATACTCCACCACACGAGCCATGAGCCCGTATACTTTTCCAAAATTCGTTTTTTTAACAACCCTAGTCTGCATGTCTGTCTCGATAGTGTTGCCAGTAGCCAGTGGATTGTGTTGCCAGCAGCCAGTGGATTGTGTTGCCAGTAGCCAGTGGATTGTGTTGCCAGTAGCCAGTGGACTGTGTTGCCAGTAGCCAGTGGATTGTGTTGTCAATAGCCAATGGATTGTGTTGTACATAGTTTACCCTCGCCCTGGCAGGGGGGTCGATGCGACCCCCACCCCTAATATTTTTTTTCAAAGATGGGTAAAAGTGTAAAAACGGCGACGTGCAGCGCCGCCAAGTTTGGCACAGCCTACGGGCAACCTTTTTACATGTGACCTGAAAATTTCAGGTCCGAGTGACCTTGGGTCAGGTCTTTAGGTCAGAAAAAACGGATACAAGGTCATGGTCAAATTTCAATTTTCTTTATGCACCTGTCTAAATCACAGTTTTGGACTGATTTCCTTCAAACTTTCAGGATGTGCTAAGATCTCACCGAACTGTATCACGTGTAATTCTTTTTTTTGTCACTGACCTGAGGTCAATAAGATGTCATTACTAGAGTTGCAAAATTTCCCTACCGCACTACCGGCATGCCGTTAATTTTTCACTACCGCAGGTTTTTTCGTGGTATCTGGCATGTCTTGCCGGTAGCATGCCGGTATTTGTGATTTTGTGCAAAAAAAAATATCAGCATAGGATTCAAAATTTGGACACTAAGAGGCTCTCATATTGTGTAACAGCAATATTAGCCACTGCAAGATACATTTTGTGGTAGAATTCCATTGCTACTTCCATTGCTAAGGGTAGGGGTAACACATGGACCTCGTTTTTTTTTGCTTGGGGCGTGGTAGCATGCCGGTATCCCAGAAAATTTTTGTGGGGCGGGGCGGTGCCGGTAGCAGCCTTTGGGGAAAACTTTGCAACTCTAGTCATTACGATGTAATGTTAAGCCTATGGGAAAACATTCAAATAACTTCAATTCGGAAAATACCTTCTAGAGATATCCGCTTCGTACTATCGACACCACAGTACATAACATATGTCACTTGGTGTGGTGTACAATGTACATATATGAACAGCGCTGGTGTGTGTGACTGATGTATATGAACAGCGCTGGTATGGTGTATATGAACAGCGCTGGTGTGTGACTGATGTATATGAACAGCGCTGGTATGGTGTATATGAACATTGAACAGCGCTGGTATGTGACTGGTGTATATGAACAGCGCTGGTATGGTGTATATGAACAGCGCTGGTATGTGACTGATGTATATGAACAGCGCTGGTATGGTGTATATGAACAGCGCTGGTATGTGACTGGTGTATATGAACAGCGCTGGTATGTGACTGGTGTATATGAACAGCGCTGGTATGTGACTGATGTATATGAACAGCGCTGGTATGGTGTATATGAACAGCGCTGGTATGTGACTGGTGTATATGAACAGCGGGTATGATGTATATGAACATTGAACA